>NC_134483.1:354087947-354315447 GCF_040206685.1 Ascaphus truei | reverse complement strand
GGCAGGACACACAGGACACAGTCTCACCTCTCCGACCCATGCTTTTCCTCCACTTTTTGGTGGTATCGGGGCGGTTGAAAATGGCAAGGTAGTTCACTGTATGGAGCACGAGAGAGTACAGCCACCTCCACGGCATGCTGTGAAAGCATGCCAAGGGTATGTCCAGAGTGCTGTTTGTATCAAGTGTGGAGTTAGAACCAGAAGGAGTTGGAACAAGTTAGGTATAATAAAGTACAGTTAATTGTTAGCACCTATAACTCCATAGTTGCAACAATGAGCAGGATTGAAAATGGCACTCAATGCGCATCTTGACACATGTCTGTGCACTTGGAGCAGCTGTTCCAGTGTGCATACTGCTGTGAGAAGTGTGAGCAAGTGGTCTCTGTCGAGTTTCAGATTGCTGATCTGAAGTGGAAACTTGCAATATTGAGGGACATTGACAAAATGAACTAAATAAGTTTAGTGCTCACTGAGCAGGCCCTGGCTGGGACTAGTGGGGCAGATTGTGGCACTGTGAGTAAGGAGCAGGTAAGTAGCTGGGTAACAGTTACAAGAGTAATCAGGGGGAAGAGGAAGAGGTAGGCCATTTCTGAGCTGACCCATCCCAAAAGATTTGCCATATTGAGTGAAGATATTGGGAAAGCCAGGGCAAGAATGGCAAGACAGGGGGTGACTAATTCCTCTAGCAGCCCAGGGGAATAGTTCCTCCAGCACAGAGGGGACTCTGGATACTCAGAGACCAAGAAAGATTGTGGTGGTAGGGGACTTCATTATTAGAATGGTATATATGGCAATCTGTCATGACCGCATGAACCAAACAGTTTCTTGTCTCCCGGAGGCTCGTTTGGCACATTGCAGATCGGGTAGACAGATTGTTGAGAGGGGCTGTGACGACACGGTGGTCTTGGTGCACACACGTTAGTACCAATGATGAAGTTAGAGAATGATGGAGGGTCCTAAAGAATGATTTCAGGGATTTATGCTGCAAGCTTAAGGCAAGGACCTCCAAAGTAGTCTTTTCTGAAATACTACCAGTGTAATGCGCTATCCCAGAGAGACAGTCAGAGATTAGGGAGGTTAATGCATGGCTAAAAAAAAGTAGATAGAGAGGGTGCTAGTCGAATATTGAAGGGCAGGGCATTCCAGAGGTGTGGGGATGTCAGTGAGAAAGGTTTAAGGCGGGAGAGGGCTTTAGACACAAAAGGGGTAGAGAGAAGACATCCTTCAGCAGAACACAAGAGTTGGGATGGTGTTCAGTAATAGCCAAACCAATACATTTAATAGTCAAGGACTCCATTTCCACCAGCTCAGAACCACAAGGATGGCATAAAGCAGACATGGTGCCTATAATTAAAAAGAGAGCTAGGTCAAAACCGGGGAAATTACAGACCTGTAAGCCTGACATCAAAAGTGGGGAAGCTACTTGAAGGTTTAGTATGGGATAATATTCAGGAATACTTAATAGAGCACAAAATTATTAGTCATAGTCAGCATGGATTTATGAATGAATGATAGGTCGTGCCAACTAACCTTATTAGTTTCTTTGAGGATTTAAATAGGAATTTAAACCAGGGTAATCCAGTTGATGAGGTCTACTTAGATTTTGCAAAGGCTTTTGATACGGTTCCACACAAGAGGTTAGTGTACAAAATAAAGAACATTGGACTCTGTAAAAATATTTGCACCTGTATTGAAAATTGGTTGAAGGAAAGACAACAGAGAGTTATAATAAATGGAATGTTTTCAGGTTGGGCTAAGGTCGTGAGTGGGGCTCAAGTTGTGAGTGGAGTACCTCAAGGATCGGTACTAGGCCCTCTGGTTTTTAACTTGTTTATTAATGACATTGAGGTTGGCATCGAGAGCAAAGTCTCCATCTTTGCTGATGACACTAAAATGTGCAAGGTAGTAGAATCAGAACAGGATGTAATTTCTCTTCAGAAGGACTTGGAGAGATTGGAAACTTGGTCAGGTAAATGGCAGATACGGTTTAATACAGATAAATGTAAGGTTATGCATTTGGGAAACAAGAAGAAACAGGCGACTTACAAATTAAATAGGGATAAATTAGGAGACCTCCATGGAGAAGGATTAAGGAGTGCTTGTAGACAGCAGTCTTAGCAATAGTGCCCAATGTCATGCAGTAGCTGCAAAGGCAAACAAGATCTTATCTTGCATTAAACGAGCAATGGATTGAAGGGAAGTAAACATAATTATGCCCCTTTACAAAGCATTAGTAAGACCACACCTTGAATATGGAGTACAATTTTGGGCACCACTCCATAGAAAAGACATTATGGAACTAAAGACGAGTCACCAAATTAATAAAGGGGACTGATAATCACAATGAGTAGGTTTACTGGCTAAGCATCAAAACCCAGGCTGTGCTGAAAGCTGTGTAATGCAGCGAGCAATACACTTATAAGGGTTCCATGTAAAAATGGATTTGAGGCAAAAGGTTACACTGTGTGCTAATTTGCATGTAATTTCCCAGAATCCCTTGGTGCAGTGAAAGCACTGTATGCTAGTTGATACTCGTGAAAAGCAGAGATGCAGTTCTGTCTAAGACATGTGAATGTGCTCACAAGTGATATTTTTATTTGCTATATGCTTTACGGTGGAGAGTTTTTCGTCACCTTTTTCACCCACCATAACTTTTATATATATGGTCACATATAACCCACACCTAGGAGCCCTACGCAAGATCGCCAGGAAACTACAACCCATCCTCCAGGAAGATACAAGACTGCAACAGGTCTTCCCTGAAGCACCCTTATTATCATACAGACAACCCCATAATCTCAAGAATATTATGGTGAGGAGTAAAGTATTCAGCAGTACAACTGAATGCGGGACGAAACCATGCCAGGACCCAAGATGCAACACCTGCGCAATGCTCTACACAGCGGACACAATACAAATACCACACAGGAATCGGGAATACAAAATCAGAGGAAGGTTCACCTGTTCCTCCAGCAATGTCGCGTACCTCATCATGTGCATGAAATGCCCAGGGGGCTGCTACTACATAGGTGAGACAGGGCAGGGGCTAAACAAGAGAATGAACCTGCATCGCCACAGCATCACACGCGGAACAAGAGACAGTCCTGTCGGCGAACATTTCTCTGACTCAGGCCATAAAATGAACGATCTGAGCGTTGCCATACTCAAATGTAATCTTAAAACACCGAAAGAGAGACGGTTGCATGAATACAAATTTATGCAACTGTTCGGGACACTTAGCGGTGGCCTAAACAGAGATCGAAATTTTATGAGTCATTACTGCCACAAGTGAACTCTCTTCCCATGAGCGCTATAGGCCATGTCTGTACATACTGTGCTATATGTATGCACACACAGCTGTCTCTTACACATACTAATACTCCTTGTTTTTCCATCCCTATATACCTATAGGGACCACATAGTATCCACACACTTTTAGTTGTGCTACAATCTCTCACATTTCCACACCTACCCACACCATTTATATCCACTCCCACTCCACACACACCTTTTGTAAAGCACTGTATTTACTGTGGGCTCTCCATTCATTTATATTCACACAGATACACACACACACACTCTTACATCACTTGCTTTCAGAAACCTTTTGACACCTCTAGCCATAAAACACATCCACACCGGGGGAAGGACCAGCACAGATAACATTCCAAGAGACACTGTTTTTAAGTATACCTTTTGCTTGCTTCATTCATTATAACATCGCCGGAAGAAGAGATCAGTGTATCTCGAAAGCTCGCACAAATAAAAGCATTTCGTTAGCCACAGAACGGTATCATCTATTTATTTTTTGATTATTGAAGCCCGGCTAACACGGTACTGATACCTCTACATGTATGTATGTATGTATGTATGTATGTATGTATGTATGTATGTATGTATGTATATATGTGTATATATATATATATATAAAAAAGAAAAGGAAAGAAACAGGCGCACACCTAGTGCATTACCATAATAAAAATGTATTAAAGGAACATAAAATCTATAAAATGCCCACTCACAAAGGTACAGCAATAATAAGCGTGTATGAGATAGGCTCTCATGTGCCAGCAGCTCAAGCATCAGCGTCCAGCTTAGATCAGTGGCGTCGTCACGTGGACCTGCTTCATGCAGCAGGAACCGGAAATGGAATCCCTCGCCTTTGGTGTTCAGCGTGTACAGCGAAACAGGTCCCTCCAGGAAACAAAGTCTTGAGAGTACAGCTGGGCAATGGCCGCGACAAGCGCACACGAGAGCCAAAAATCTCTGTGCAAGTAACAGCAGTGTTCGTGGGCAAATGGCGGCCGCAATCTAGCCACGCCCTACGCGTTTCGTCATCGATGATGACTTCTTCAGGGGAAGAAGATTATGGTAATGCACTAGGTGTGCGCCTGTTTCTTTCCTTTTCTTTTTTCTAGATATAATTAGGGACTGGTGATCCCTTCGAAACGGGCTGCAAGAACCTGGAGTCTGTGCCATTGGAACAGGACTTTATGTACTAAAGGTTTTTTAATTTTCTTTTTTATTTTTTGACAATTTTTTCTACATTTTTTACATATTAAATTCATTTTTTGATTTTTTCATATATTTTTTATAGGGTTCTGTTGTCAAAAGATTGCACTAATATTGTATTATTTTATTGTCTGTATCATAGTGTATTAGCCTACATCTAGCCGCCCCGCTAAGCACATTCATGATTAGCAACTGGTTCTTCTAAGAATTAATTTTTTATCAGGATATTTTAGAGGCGCTACTTCTATTACTGCTTGTTTTGATATATATATATATATATATATATATATATATATATATATATATATATATCCGGGCAGTCAGAGAAAAAACACCCCACAATCTCAAACATAGTTATCAAATCAAAGATCAGATTCTTGGAAAAAATTCAGTTGTAAAAATACCAGCACTAATGTTTGATGAAAAACATCCAGGAATGAATCATCCTAATGCTTAATCCAGTATTGCATACAAAAGTCATAAATGGCAGTCCATAGATAATAAAGGGTTAATGCATGTTGATATGTACACAGTGCTATTCCAAGAAGCACATACAAAGGAGGATTTAAAAGAGGTGTATACTTATCCCCTTTAAAAGAAGTATGTGACTCTGATCTGTAGTGACCTTGGTCCAGTCACATGATGAAAGCAGTCAGTCCAAATAATTCCCTTAAAGATGCAAGGGCAGAAATATACTGCCTAACAGCTAAAGGGTAAGTAGCTGCCCTCAAAGAGTTTAGAGATTTGGACCACATTGTCATCCGCCAGGCTGATAAGGGAGGTGGTATTGTGGTTCAGGATAGTGTGCACTATATACAGGAATGAGGCATTTTATCAAACATTGAATGGTGATCCCACTTTGGATTACCAGTCATTGTATCAGATCTCGTGGAGGCAAGAGACAAATATATTATCACGTTGTCGGAATATAAATTCCTGGACATGGAGCACCCAAGGATTCCTATCTTTTACCACCGCCCTAAAATCCATAAAAGTCTGGTTCATTCACCAGGGCGCCCTATTGTGTCGGGGGTGGAGTCGATAACATCCAGCATGTCTCAATATGTGGATTTTTATCTACAACCTTATGTCACCTCACTCAGATCTTATCTGAGGAACTCGCTGCATGTCATCGACTCCATCAAAGACATTAGGTGGAAACCCACTTACCTTTGGGCAACCTGCGATGTCTCTTCTTTATACACTGTTATAGAGAATCGTAAGGGTGTGGATACAGTGAACTATTTTTTGGAAAAGGATGCATCGTTACACTTGGATCAGAGGAACTTTTTGCTTTCTAGTATTAATTTTATATTACAACACAACTACTTCTTGTTTGAGGATACTTTTTATTTACAGATTTGTGGAACAGCCATGGGAACATGGTTCGCCCCCAGCTATGCAAACCTGTACATGGGGTTGTAGAAGGACATCCATGTGTGGGCTAATGCTAGGCTGGGGGCGGGCCTTGTGTTCTATGGCCATTTCATTGACGATATCATCCTCATATGGGATACTGGGGAAGAGGAATTATCTGCGAGTCTCCAGACATTCGATGAGAATGAGATGGGTCTGTCCTTTACCCATGAGATACATTCTAAGCAGATCACATTCCTCGACCTTAACTTTTCATATGTGAGGGGGATTCTCACATCTATACCAGAACTCATTTCAAGGAAGATGCTGTTAATGGCTACTTGCATGCATCAAGCAAAGTGGCTAGAACATATTCCTAGAAGCCAGTTTCACAGGATAAAAAGGAATTGCACCTCTCAGCATGATTTTGTTGAACAGGGTCAAGAGCTTGCTAACAAGTTTCTTGATAAGGGTTATAGTAAGAATTTAGTATTAAGAACGTTTAACGAAGTTAAACAAATTGACAGAAATAGCCTTCTTAATAAATCTAAGATGAAACATGTGTCTGTTCAGTCTTCAGTAGACAGTTCTTCTACAGAAAATTTTCCAAGGTTTATTACAAAGTACAACCAAGCTGCATCAAGAATCAAAGGAGTACTCTGTAAATGCTGGAACATCCTTAAGACTGATCCTATCTTAGGATCCTCTTTACCATTGGTCATACCTGTAACATATAAACGGGCTAAGAATATGAAGGATATGCTAGCGCCCAGTAAATTAAGGGATACTGACAGTATTATTCCCGCAAATAGCAATCTACATTGTGGTCATTTTGTTTGTGGGCGTAGAAGGTGCCTCACCTGTAAACATCTAGTTACCAGTAATTCATTTTGCTCCTCAATAAATGGTAAAGAATACGAGGTTAAGGGGAGAATTAACTGCCTCTCTTCATTGTTATTTATCTCATATCCTGTCCCTGCGGCCCACAATATGTGGGCAGAACAATTCGTGCAGTAAGTACAAGATTCCCGGAGCAAAGAATGTTATCAATGGGAGTCAGGCTCACAGCCTGTCTAAACATTTCTCATCAGACATAATAAAGATCCATCTTCTATGAGGATTATGGGATTGGAACATATCCCCCGTCACACTTGGGTGGCGATAGATTCAGGAGGCTCTGTCTCAGAGAGACCTTCTGGATCTACACACTTGAAACACTGTCTCTGAAAGGTTTCAATGAACACATTGATACTAGTACATTAATCTAATCATGCACCACTTTGAACTTGACCCTCCTCCTTTTGTCGTCCACATCATCCAAAATTTTAATTATTTTAAGTCCCATGAGACACTCAGAATCCAATTCCTTTTAAAATGTATGTATATTGTTTCATTTGTATGCTATCTAATTATGGTACATTTTGTATAATTAATAGGTTTCTAGGTTGATGTATCAATATTGAATGTTTATTGTTGTAATTTTTGTATTGCTGATTATTTAGTGCAACTTTGCCGTAGCTTTATTTGTTACACATATATGTAACAAAGAATTCTTGTAATGTTGATTATTCAGTGCAATGTTGCAGCAGTTTCATTTTATTTTAGTTTTTGTTACATATATATACTTTCCTTATCTTATTTTTATTATTATTTTCATTACTCTTTTTTTATGTCATACTTATACAGTAGTATACATTTTTAATATATTTATTTCTGTTTGTCTCATTTAATAGCTCTGTTCATCATTTTCTCTCTTCATATAATTCCGTTTATTACATTGTCTGTTATGTTTTTGTATGTTTGTAATCCCTGTCTATTGATTCTCCAATAGCAGACACTCATTCACATCTTTTTTAAACAAGCAAGGGGGTTGCACACTTGTGATTCAATTTACCAATTAGGTTTTGAATGGTTTGCACCTTGTAGTGAACCCTCTGTATTTGCTCTCGTGAAGTCTTCTCTTTATGGTAGACTTGGATAATGATATGCCTACCCCCTGGAGAGTGTTCTTCAATTGGCTGGATGTTGTGAAGGAGTTTTTCTTTACCATGGAAAGGATCCTACGATCATCCACCACTGTTGTCTTCCGTGGACGTCCTGGCCTTTTTCTGTTGCAGAGCTCACCAGTGCGTTCTTTTTTTCTCAGAATGTACCAAACTGTTGATTTGGCCACTTCTAATGTTCCTGCTATTTCTCTAATGGATTTTCTTGGTTTTTTTGCAGCCTAAGGATGTCCTGTTTCACTTGCATTGAGAGCTCCTTTGACCGCATGTTGTAGGTTCACAGCAACAGCTTCCAAATGCGAATGCCACAACTGGAATCAACTCCAGACCTTTTACCTGCTTAATTGATCATGAAATAACGAAGGAATAGCCCACACCTGTCCAAGAAACAGCTTTTCAGTCAATTGTCCAATTACTTTTGGTCCTTGAAAAAGAGGGGGCTACATATTAAAGAGATGTAATTCCTAAACCCTTCCTCCAATTTGGCTATGAATACCCTCAAATTAAAGCTGATAGACTGCACTTTAAGCCCATATTCATTATTTAACTGTATTTTGTTACACAGCCGAAATAACAAAACTTGTATCAATGTCCAATTATTTCCGGACCTAACTGTGTGTGTGTGTGTGTGTGTGTGTATATATATATATATATGTATATATATATATATATATACAGCATACGAACCAATCCAAGGACCAGTAAAGAGACAGCAAACTGCACGGGGTTAATCCAAAAAAACTGTATTCAAAACAGACACACGTAAGCCGACGTTTCGGTCCCACATGGAGACCTTCCTCAGGGCCATGCGAAGGTCTCCATGTGGGACCGAAACATCGGCTTACGTGTGTCTATGTTTTGAATACCTCTACATGTATATATATATATACATACACACACACACACACACATGAAGAAAAAATGTATCCCAGTACAAGCACTCTAGCGTACAAAAATATTAATTTATTAATTGCATCACATACAACATATAATGATTAAAACCATGCAACAGTGTAACTGAACCTGAATGATTAGGTTGAAACCTCAATATTAAGAGTAAAAGATGACCTCTATAATACATGTAGTGTCTGTATAACAAACATGGATGTTGCTGCAAATAGCAAATTAGATAATAACAATATTAGCAAACCCTTAGATGTGGTGGCAAATGATTAGCCTACCAACACCAAGACCGGCCGGTCTAATAACCTATAAGGCAAGCGTAACTCCAATAGAGACAATGACTAAAATGTTTGAGTCCACCTATAACATAAAGGTGCAGCATACACAGATGGAAAACATACAGAGGTAATAAGTATGCATTATCCCCACAGCTAGGTAGAAGTAGAGATAAAACCTCTGAGGTCAAAAGGTAACTGGGGTTTCAGCGTCCATCGCAGGGGCTCCGTCTGTAATACAGGAGCATCTCACGTATCCCTGCAGCAGACAGATGAACGGCTCAGTCAGTCACTGCGGCACACAGAGGATAAACCCCGACGCGCACGTTTCGCCAACTGCTTCGTCCGGAGTACAAAGTAGAACAGATGTGATGCTTCCAAAATTAGAGAGAATTCCTCCACGGCATGTATTAATGATCAGGATGACAGTGGGGAGTCCATGAATAATAAGGCATATATATGGCAAGGGCTAAGTGTCTAGTGGGGTCCACTTGACCTCCACAGCTTAAACACTATATAAACCCAACCAAATAACCAATATTTGAATAGCAAAAGCACAGGTATACATATGTATATATGTTAGGGCACTGCGGCCCTTTACCTTGGTGCTTAGCAGGACATCCAGACATCCAGGGCGTGCAGCCCATCCAGGTAGGTAAACAGCAAGAAGCAGGATGATGATGAATCGCACAGCCACGAAAATCCAATTCCCAAAGGGACCGGAAGGGACTGTTGCTGTACCCACCTGCATTAAACCAGACCTATTGTATCATTGGAGTGTGTACTTTTGTCTCATACCTTCCGGTCCCTTTGGGAATTGGATTTTCGTGGCTGTGCGATTCATCATCATCCTGCTTCTTGCTGCTTCGTCCGGAGGCTTAATGTAGGTATGAGATCTGATTGTATAAGTAGTCGCAGAAACCGTGACGCAAAGGCACTCAGTAATTGGATGGCGCCGGAACATCCGTACTGATTTGTGATTATAGCACTATATATAAAACAAAGAGAAGCGCAGGCTCCCTTTGAATGGACAAGAATCACTGTAGTTGCTTCCCCTCATACAGAGCAATCTAGCCAGCTGATTTTCTTACTGCCGGTACCTGACTAAAGCAGGAGCAGAGGACGTTGAGGATCGGCGCCAGCTCGTGACAGACACAGCGGATCGGTGGCAGGAGCTGTATGTGGTTACCATCTGATCAGGTGCACCCTGCTGATTCCGGATTATTTAAGTATATATATATATTTTAAAAAAATCTTCTTCTTCAGCCTTGTCCGTGGACTGCTGGATGAAGGCCTCCCCAATGATCTTCCAGGTACTGCAATAGAGGGGCAGAGAGGAGGGGGACAGAAAAAGTAGGAGTATAGAGGTAACAAGTAGGTGTTTACCTCTTGCAGCAAATAAGCTAACATTGTGCAGCATGATGCTGCATAGCAATAAATGGTGTCCCCTCCAGCAGCAAAGGAATGATCTGTAGCATAGAGTAGACTACTATATGTGTGCTAATTAAAAACATACAAATTGTCTCTATATGCAAGTCGAGTGTGTTCTAGATACTGTATGATGCTGAAGTGGTTTACAAGAAAATGCATATAAAAAAATAAGGAAAACAAGGTTTTGATTTTGGGTTGTTTTTATAAAGGTACATTAGAGGTTGCGCTAGATTCAAATACACAAATATTGGTACATACATGTCTGAACTAGTGGCTCAGTGAGTAAAGACACTGGGGCCGATTCACTAAGCTCCGTTAAGTGGCTTTAAGAGCGCAAAGTACCCTTTAAACCCGATATGGCTGCAGTGCGATTCACTAAGCAGTGATAATTGCGCTTTATCGCCCTTAAAAGGGCTTTTTTCAGCCCTCGGCGCAAAATGCGCACGATCAGGCTATGGCGCTGATTTTTGACAGTACACGAGATTCACTAAGCAGCGCTAAGTGAATCGGCCTTAAAAACCGCGCCTGACAAACGCGCCAGCTAAAGGCAGGCGCAAAAGGAGCTGGACTTAGAAAAAAATTCTTTGTTTAACTTTTTGCAGGCACACCATCCATACAACAGTCACAGATATCGCGAGACTTGGCGGCCATTGCTACATAAACGCTCTGTATATCGTGTAGAAGCACTTCTTGATAAAGTGCTATGCACGAAACGCGTAGAAGGGTTGCATCCCTTGATTTTATGACACTTCAATAAAGATTGGATATTTTTGGCCAGACCTGTTCCTCATTTGGATCGCGGTGCGCTGCATCACTCTCTACTTTGCTGGACTACATTCTCTACAGCAGCACGCGATGGAGGGGAGACTCTGGTGAAAGCAGTGGTACAGTGAGTACTCAGGGCCAACCCAATGAGGTGGAGGAGGCTGTCTTTGGACTACCTACCCCCACCTTCAGGGTATCTGGTGCCCCAACCTTTGAATACTCAAATGCATGTATTGATAATAATCAATATCCAGATTGTACTCCCCTCTTTCCTGTGTATAGGACACTACTGAGCACCTTAAATCACCCTAACCTCGTTTACTTTTTATAAGGTTGCTCGTGTCTATACACAGGTGCTACTATATATTGAGGACTTATTCCCTGTGTTATAAGAAAGAGATCCATTTAAATTCAGGATCAAGAACAGGTCTGTGCAATTGTTTGTTTTTTATGGACATTTATTACAATTGAATAGAAGAAAGTCATAATGGATGACAGTGAGATTGTACAGGACACTTCTATACCTGTAATATATACCTTCAATTGTGGGGATGATTCCTCCAGAAAAAAAAGGCGCTTCGTGTCTTTGAAAGCGTTGTGGACACTGACTCCAATGATGTTGCTGATTTAAGGATTTATTTCCAAAGATTAGAAAAATTGTTGATTTATAAAACACGTATCTGGTGGGACATTGTTGCGACAGAAAACTACCTAAAAATGAAGAGAATCCCCAGAGGCTTGAGGGTTAAAAAGGCCCCAACATTTGGATTCCCTGACAAAGCCTTTGAGGAACGGTGGACAGAAACACTAAATACCTGTTCATTTAATTTAATGGATCAGATCTTGCAACACAAGATCAATGAAAAAGCAACACTTGATAACCAGATTAAGGATTTACAGGATAAACTGCGCAGGTTCAAGGACATTGAGGGGTTTTCCAAATTTGACAAGATTTTGGCTAAAACAACAGAGGATGCAGAGAGGGAAATCATGATCAGGAAACAAGGCAAATATGATCGTGACCGTATTGACTACGAAAAGAATCAAATATATAGCTGGCAAAGAGTTGTACCGGTGTATGATCGGTCTATGCAGGATTCTATGAGGAAAGGATCTAGGAGGTCCACTCCAAGCAAGTCAATTTTAAAGCCAAGCAATTTTGATTACCAAAGTGGTGACTCTGAACTGTCTGATGTAGAACCAACTTCACACTCAGTGTCTTTTCATGATATGGAAAATAGATCTAGCGGCCCTCAGCGTGGTGATAATAACCAGTCCCGGGATGAGAGACGTTCATCAGAGGGGAGCTCAACTAGAGGGGATACCGCCTCAGCACAATTACCAGACACTTACCACACAGATCAGCAGTCAAAAAACTACTTGATGTTCAGAAAAGACCAAAGAGGACAAGGAGGGGGGGGAAGAGATACAGGAGGGAAAAGGGCAAACAAAAGGAAAAAGAATTATTAAGTGATGTGAATAATGTAATCAATATTTCTGGGTTTGAGTTGTCTCTGTCGGAGATTTCATTACTCAATAAGGGACTCAAATATGCTCCAACTATGGACATTGACCTCTTTGGCACAGTGGTCGATGTCCATAAGTTTGTGCGCAAAATGGCATTAAAGAAATTCTATCACCAACCTCATGGAGGTGAGTCCCCGACAGTGACAATTCTAGATGGTGATCCCCTAGAACCAACACATACAATTTCAAACCCACCTCCATTTACAGACACCCTGAGTTCTTTTAAGGATCAGTGTGCGGTAAAAGATATGGAGGACCTTTTCTTGCAGAGTAATACAATCGATGTATCAGAGTCATACACACTTGGGGATTGGAAATCCACACTAAAAGAAAAGTCTATTTTTTATCCCACCTTTGTTAAAGGTCCATACCTAACAATGTTTGAGAACCTAGTTATTAGGGACCTGAGAGTATTAGCTCAGGGTTTTTCTTTTTCTCAATTAAAAAATGACAATTTGAGTAAAGGAGAACGTGCTGCCATCAAATCTTTGCAAGATAATGACATGCTGGTAATTAAATATGCAGACAAGGGGGGCGCTGTGGTGGTTCAGAGTAGGACTGACTATTTCAAGGAGGCATTTCGCCAACTTGGTGATGTGTCCTCCTACTCTGAACTACCACGGGATCCCACAGAACACTTTTTGAAGGAACTTTTAGATCTGGTGGACTTGGGAACAGCTACATATGTTCTAAATAAAGACGAATCAGGATTTATAATTAATTTGAAACCAGTTATTCCCATCTACCACCATCTCCCAAAGATCCACAAGACTTTGGTCGACCCTCCTGGTCGGCCAATAGTCTCTAGTATTGGATCTTTGGGAGATGGTTTGTCAAGATATGTCAATGCCTATTTGCAGCCTTTTGTTAGGCAACTGCCATCCTTCATTTTGGACTCAGGCGATTTGCTGACAAAGATGAGGGAAGTGGAATGGAATCAGGAATTTTTGTGGGCAACTATGGATGTGGTCTCCCTGTACTCAATTATACGTCATGACCTGGGCATGTCGGCTGTCCGTCATTTCATAGAATGTCCAGGTAGCTCATTACCAATGACCACATTTATCATGGAAGCCATATGTTTTCTTTTAACACACAATTATTTTCTTTTTGAGCACAAATTTTACTTACAACTTCGGGGAACGGCAATGGGGACGAGTTTCGCCCCCTCCTATGCCAATCTTTTTATGGGGTGGTGGGAAAATAACTTTATCTTTAACAGCACCAACACTTTTAGACACAATATTATATTTTATAAACGTTTCATAGACGACCTTATCTTTATTTGGCACGGGAGCACAGATAGTTTATTAGCATTTTTTGATTATGTAAACAATAACACGTTAGATATTCACTTTACCATGAATTATCACGCACATCACATAAGCTACCTGGACATTTTGTTTTATATTGATATAGAGAAAAATATACAAACAGATGTTTACAAAAAACTTAATTCAAGGAATTCATTTTTGAGGGCGGACAGCTGCCACCCCGGGTCAGTTATTAGGGGTATACCCAAGGGTCAGTACCTCAGACTGAGGAGGAATTGCTCCACAATGAGTGACTTCCTGATTCAGTCTGAGGTGCTGACTAACAGATTTGTTGAAAGAGGCTATGACAGGGAGACCCTCCAATCAACTCTCCAAGAAGTAGTTGAGATTAAAAGAGAAACGTTACTACCCCAGAATTCCAGAGTGAGGGATGCCAGGAAAGCAAAAATAAAAAAGGACTTTTATGGGACCAAAAAAGAATGTCCAATGTTTATATCACAATATAATAAATCCAGTAGCCAAGTGAAGAAGATTATAAATAAACATTGGGACCTATTACAAATGGATCCCATTCTATGTGAATATACTAAACAGGGTCCAAAGTGTGTATACAGACGGGCCAAAACATTGGCTGCATTCATTTCACCAAGTGTTATCACCACCCCCCTAGGTAATCCTGATCGCTTTCTGACCAAGGGGTCTTTTAGGTGCAACCAGTGCAACATGTGCGAATTTATGAGACCATCTAGACATGTCTTTTCCCACAATCCACACAAGCAGTATAATATTAACAGCTTTATCAACTGTAATACAAATATGGTGGTCTATTTGATCAGTTGCGGTTGTGGGAAAAGATATGTCGGTCGGACAACAAGAGCCTTGAAAACAAGGATGCAGGAGCACTGCAGATTAATACGAAAGAAAGATTTAGAACACCCTGTATCAAAGCACTTTACAGAATGTGACAAAGGGGGTATTGGGAACTTCTCTTTTTTGGGTATAGAGAAAATTACAAAAAAGGAGAGAGGGGGTGATATTGTGAATACTCTAAACTGTAGAGAGTCCTTCTGGATATTCACGTTGAGAACGAGATTTCCTGAAGGGATAAATATAGAGTGGACCATCAACCACTTTTTGAGATAATTACAAACTATACCCCTCCAGATAAGATTAAGATTCCCTGGAAATCAATCCTGTGCTACTAATCACTAGTAAGCACTTTGTGATTTAATCCCAACCCCTTTTTGATCACATAGCCCAGTCTCTTGTCCAGCTTTTTTGATTAGCTTTTTTGATTAATTATATAGCCCAGTCTCTTGTCCAGCTTTTTTGATTAATTAATTATATAGATTGTTCCAACTGAATTCTCTAGCCTAACAATAGATTCAGAAAAAGAGAAAATATTGTAGTATATATGCTAGAAAACGAATCATTGACTAAAATATTGCATATGTATAGTAATTAAGGATATTGATTTACTTGCACACTCTATAAATGTTGTCAATGCCATTTTCAGCATGATCAATAAATAAATTTTCCCTAGGTACCCCACAAGGGGAGAAAAATATAAAAACATATTTGTTTCAAACATTTATATCTCACTGTAATCACAAGGATGCTCATTTGTTTTTACACGAATTTATTGTTTTTAAATGTGTTTTGTTATGTATATGTATATATTTTTTTAATTAATAAAATTGTATGTTTTGATTTTTGTGATATGGCTGCCCAGTATCGCTATATATATCCTTTAGTGCATAGAACCAATTTTTTAGTAAAAATTTTTTTAGTAGATTTCATAGCATTAGTTTATAAACACAAACTTTTGGAGCATTGAACAACAACTATTCATTAATTTATGTCTTTTGTTTATGATTCTTTTGTTTATGATTCTTTTGCTCACATTTTATCATGTATATTTTTGTTAAAAAATTTTTTATTCACATGAACCCCTCATGATTGGGGGGTGGGGAACATGCTCCATATTTCAGCTCTCTCCGCTGAGGATGATTAGCTGGTTGGAGCATGGACATCATTCTCTCCACTACATGTGGGTGTAACATGTGATGTGATGGTATGACACTAACAATTTCTATAGCCACACATAGTTAAGATCCCATCACAAGATTGTGGTGCTGTTTCATAGCAGCAGCAGGCACGTAGAGCTGGGATGGGGGCGGATACAGTTTCCCCTGTCATCATCCTTCCCTGTGTGGCACTCCCCTATGGGCGTTTCCTTGCAGTGGTGGAGAGATTGTGTGGGGCTGGTTACTCCCCCGTTCAGAGCCGCGATGCGCATGCGCGAGACTAGTGAGTTCTGATTGGTTATGACACAAACGTGACGTCACAGATATCGCGAGACTTGGCGGCCATTGCTACATAAACGCTCTGTATATCGTGTAGAAGCACTTCTTGATAAAGTGCTATGCACGAAACGCGTAGAAGGGTTGCATCCCTTGATTTTATGACACTTCAATAAAGATTGGATATTTTTGGCCAGACCTGTTCCTCATTTGGATCGCGGTGCGCTGCATCACTCTCTACTTTGCTGGACTACATTCTCTACAGCAGCACGCGATGGAGGGGAGACTCTGGTGAAAGCAGTGGTACAGTGAGTACTCAGGGCCAACCCAATGAGGTGGAGGAGGCTGTCTTTGGACTACCTACCCCCACCTTCAGGGTATCTGGTGCCCCAACCTTTGAATACTCAAATGCATGTATTGATAATAATCAATATCCAGATTGTACTCCCCTCTTTCCTGTGTATAGGACACTACTGAGCACCTTAAATCACCCTAACCTCGTTTACTTTTTATAAGGTTGCTCGTGTCTATACACAGGTGCTACTATATATTGAGGACTTATTCCCTGTGTTATAAGAAAGAGATCCATTTAAATTCAGGATCAAGAACAGGTCTGTGCAATTGTTTGTTTTTTATGGACATTTATTACAATTGAATAGAAGAAAGTCATAATGGATGACAGTGAGATTGTACAGGACACTTCTATACCTGTAATATATACCTTCAATTGTGGGGATGATTCCTCCAGAAAAAAAAGGCGCTTCGTGTCTTTGAAAGCGTTGTGGACACTGACTCCAATGATGTTGCTGATTTAAGGATTTATTTCCAAAGATTAGAAAAATTGTTGATTTATAAAACACGTATCTGGTGGGACATTGTTGCGACAGAAAACTACCTAAAAATGAAGAGAATCCCCAGAGGCTTGAGGGTTAAAAAGGCCCCAACATTTGGATTCCCTGACAAAGCCTTTGAGGAACGGTGGACAGAAACACTAAATACCTGTTCATTTAATTTAATGGATCAGATCTTGCAACACAAGATCAATGAAAAAGCAACACTTGATAACCAGATTAAGGATTTACAGGATAAACTGCGCAGGTTCAAGGACATTGAGGGTTTTTCCAAATTTGACAAGATTTTGGCTAAAACAACAGAGGATGCAGAGAGGGAAATCATGATCAGGAAACAAGGCAAATATGATCGTGACCGTATTGACTACGAAAAGAATCAAATATATAGCTGGCAAAGAGTTGTACCGGTGTATGATCGGTCTATGCAGGATTCTATGAGGAAAGGATCTAGGAGGTCCACTCCAAGCAAGTCAATTTTAAAGCCAAGCAATTTTGATTACCAAAGTGGTGACTCTGAACTGTCTGATGTAGAACCAACTTCACACTCAGTGTCTTTTCATGATATGGAAAATAGATCTAGCGGCCCTCAGCGTGGTGATAATAACCAGTCCCGGGATGAGAGACGTTCATCAGAGGGGAGCTCAACTAGAGGGGATACCGCCTCAGCACAATTACCAGACACTTACCACACAGATCAGCAGTCAAAAAACTACTTGATGTTCAGAAAAGACCAAAGAGGACAAGGAGGGGGGGGAAGAGATACAGGAGGGAAAAGGGCAAACAAAAGGAAAAAGAATTATTAAGTGATGTGAATAATGTAATCAATATTTCTGGGTTTGAGTTGTCTCTGTCGGAGATTTCATTACTCAATAAGGGACTCAAATATGCTCCAACTATGGACATTGACCTCTTTGGCACAGTGGTCGATGTCCATAAGTTTGTGCGCAAAATGGCATTAAAGAAATTCTATCACCAACCTCATGGAGGTGAGTCCCCGACAGTGACAATTCTAGATGGTGATCCCCTAGAACCAACACATACAATTTCAAACCCACCTCCATTTACAGACACCCTGAGTTCTTTTAAGGATCAGTGTGCGGTAAAAGATATGGAGGACCTTTTCTTGCAGAGTAATACAATCGATGTATCAGAGTCATACACACTTGGGGATTGGAAATCCACACTAAAAGAAAAGTCTATTTTTTATCCCACCTTTGTTAAAGGTCCATACCTAACAATGTTTGAGAACCTAGTTATTAGGGACCTGAGAGTATTAGCTCAGGGTTTTTCTTTTTCTCAATTAAAAAATGACAATTTGAGTAAAGGAGAACGTGCTGCCATCAAATCTTTGCAAGATAATGACATGCTGGTAATTAAATATGCAGACAAGGGGGGCGCTGTGGTGGTTCAGAGTAGGACTGACTATTTCAAGGAGGCATTTCGCCAACTTGGTGATGTGTCCTCCTACTCTGAACTACCACGGGATCCCACAGAACACTTTTTGAAGGAACTTTTAGATCTGGTGGACTTGGGAACAGCTACATATGTTCTAAATAAAGACGAATCAGGATTTATAATTAATTTGAAACCAGTTATTCCCATCTACCACCATCTCCCAAAGATCCACAAGACTTTGGTCGACCCTCCTGGTCGGCCAATAGTCTCTAGTATTGGATCTTTGGGAGATGGTTTGTCAAGATATGTCAATGCCTATTTGCAGCCTTTTGTTAGGCAACTGCCATCCTTCATTTTGGACTCAGGCGATTTGCTGACAAAGATGAGGGAAGTGGAATGGAATCAGGAATTTTTGTGGGCAACTATGGATGTGGTCTCCCTGTACTCAATTATACGTCATGACCTGGGCATGTCGGCTGTCCGTCATTTCATAGAATGTCCAGGTAGCTCATTACCAATGACCACATTTATCATGGAAGCCATATGTTTTCTTTTAACACACAATTATTTTCTTTTTGAGCACAAATTTTACTTACAACTTCGGGGAACGGCAATGGGGACGAGTTTCGCCCCCTCCTATGCCAATCTTTTTATGGGGTGGTGGGAAAATAACTTTATCTTTAACAGCACCAACACTTTTAGACACAATATTATATTTTATAAACGTTTCATAGACGACCTTATCTTTATTTGGCACGGGAGCACAGATAGTTTATTAGCATTTTTTGATTATGTAAACAATAACACGTTAGATATTCACTTTACCATGAATTATCACGCACATCACATAAGCTACCTGGACATTTTGTTTTATATTGATATAGAGAAAAATATACAAACAGATGTTTACAAAAAACTTAATTCAAGGAATTCATTTTTGAGGGCGGACAGCTGCCACCCCGGGTCAGTTATTAGGGGTATACCCAAGGGTCAGTACCTCAGACTGAGGAGGAATTGCTCCACAATGAGTGACTTCCTGATTCAGTCTGAGGTGCTGACTAACAGATTTGTTGAAAGAGGCTATGACAGGGAGACCCTCCAATCAACTCTCCAAGAAGTAGTTGAGATTAAAAGAGAAACGTTACTACCCCAGAATTCCAGAGTGAGGGATGCCAGGAAAGCAAAAATAAAAAAGGACTTTTATGGGACCAAAAAAGAATGTCCAATGTTTATATCACAATATAATAAATCCAGTAGCCAAGTGAAGAAGATTATAAATAAACATTGGGACCTATTACAAATGGATCCCATTCTATGTGAATATACTAAACAGGGTCCAAAGTGTGTATACAGACGGGCCAAAACATTGGCTGCATTCATTTCACCAAGTGTTATCACCACCCCCCTAGGTAATCCTGATCGCTTTCTGACCAAGGGGTCTTTTAGGTGCAACCAGTGCAACATGTGCGAATTTATGAGACCATCTAGACATGTCTTTTCCCACAATCCACACAAGCAGTATAATATTAACAGCTTTATCAACTGTAATACAAATATGGTGGTCTATTTGATCAGTTGCGGTTGTGGGAAAAGATATGTCGGTCGGACAACAAGAGCCTTGAAAACAAGGATGCAGGAGCACTGCAGATTAATACGAAAGAAAGATTTAGAACACCCTGTATCAAAGCACTTTACAGAATGTGACAAAGGGGGTATTGGGAACTTCTCTTTTTTGGGTATAGAGAAAATTACAAAAAAGGAGAGAGGGGGTGATATTGTGAATACTCTAAACTGTAGAGAGTCCTTCTGGATATTCACGTTGAGAACGAGATTTCCTGAAGGGATAAATATAGAGTGGACCATCAACCACTTTTTGAGATAATTACAAACTATACCCCTCCAGATAAGATTAAGATTCCCTGGAAATCAATCCTGTGCTACTAATCACTAGTAAGCACTTTGTGATTTAATCCCAACCCCTTTTTGATCACATAGCCCAGTCTCTTGTCCAGCTTTTTTGATTAGCTTTTTTGATTAATTATATAGCCCAGTCTCTTGTCCAGCTTTTTTGATTAATTAATTATATAGATTGTTCCAACTGAATTCTCTAGCCTAACAATAGATTCAGAAAAAGAGAAAATATTGTAGTATATATGCTAGAAAACGAATCATTGACTAAAATATTGCATATGTATAGTAATTAAGGATATTGATTTACTTGCACACTCTATAAATGTTGTCAATGCCATTTTCAGCATGATCAATAAATAAATTTTCCCTAGGTACCCCACAAGGGGAGAAAAATATAAAAACATATTTGTTTCAAACATTTATATCTCACTGTAATCACAAGGATGCTCATTTGTTTTTACACGAATTTATTGTTTTTAAATGTGTTTTGTTATGTATATGTATATATTTTTTTAATTAATAAAATTGTATGTTTTGATTTTTGTGATATGGCTGCCCAGTATCGCTATATATATCCTTTAGTGCATAGAACCAATTTTTTAGTAAAAATTTTTTTAGTAGATTTCATAGCATTAGTTTATAAACACAAACTTTTGGAGCATTGAACAACAACTATTCATTAATTTATGTCTTTTGTTTATGATTCTTTTGTTTATGATTCTTTTGCTCACATTTTATCATGTATATTTTTGTTAAAAAAATTTTTATTCACATGAACCCCTCATGATTGGGGGGTGGGGAACATGCTCCATATTTCAGCTCTCTCCGCTGAGGATGATTAGCTGGTTGGAGCATGGACATCATTCTCTCCACTACATGTGGGTGTAACATGTGATGTGATGGTATGACACTAACAATTTCTATAGCCACACATAGTTAAGATCCCATCACAAGATTGTGGTGCTGTTTCATAGCAGCAGCAGGCACGTAGAGCTGGGATGGGGGCGGATACAGTTTCCCCTGTCATCATCCTTCCCTGTGTGGCACTCCCCTATGGGCGTTTCCTTGCAGTGGTGGAGAGATTGTGTGGGGCTGGTTACTCCCCCGTTCAGAGCCGCGATGCGCATGCGCGAGACTAGTGAGTTCTGATTGGTTATGACACAAACGTGACGTCACAGATATCGCGAGACTTGGCGGCCATTGCTACATAAACGCTCTGTATATCGTGTAGAAGCACTTCTTGATAAAGTGCTATGCACGAAACGCGTAGAAGGGTTGCATCCCTTGATTTTATGACACTTCAATAAAGATTGGATATTTTTGGCCAGACCTGTTCCTCATTTGGATCGCGGTGCGCTGCATCACTCTCTACTTTGCTGGACTACATCCATACAACAGGCCCGCGGATGTCCCTGGCTGACCACGCGGGGGTCCCCGGGTGATCCCCGCGGGACTATGGGGGTCCGCGGGTATCCAGGGGTGTCCGGGGGGGTGTCCGGGGGTCCCCTCGGGCGTCCGAGGGCCTGCGGTACCAATGTTGTGCCCCCAAAAAATAAACAATATTATAAAAAAATACCCCCCCCCCCTAACACATACACTACAGTAATGGGCAAAATTACTATTATCCACATATGGATAATAATGCATTTGCCCATGAAATATACATTAATCACAATAAATAAAATAAATACATTTTGTACTCACCCTTGTCCGGCACCCACGATGAAGGCCATCCTCATCTTCATCACCGTCCATACACTCGGGTGCTGAAAAATATACACAAGAATAAAAAGAGCCAATCTAATGTCCCCTAACCCCTTAATCACATTAGCGGTCAAATTAACCAATATACAAATAAATGGTTAAGAATATACATGCCGAAATACAAATATCAAACAGTACCAAGCCAAATCAATATCTAAGAAATGCTAATAAAAACACTCAATTTGACAATATGTACATGACATTAGAGGTTATTAATCCCGACACAGTCATTAAGGGGTTAAGCCACCCTGACCCGATAACCACCCTTCACCCATTTATGTGTACGTGGCTTCATTGTGTGTGTGTGTGTGTGTGTGTGTATATGTATATATATATATATATATATATATATATATATATATATACACATGATTAACCAATATACAAATAAATGGTTAAGAATATACATGCCGAAATACAAATATCAAACAGCACCAAGCCAAATCAATATCTAAGAAATGCTAATAAAAACACTCAATTTGACAATATGTACATGATACAATTAATCTGTGCATCATGTATACTTTGCCAAGCAATGGTCAAAATCAAATAAACTATTCCAAACAAGATACTGTACAAACCAATCATTAAATACAAACAAAGCAAATCAACAGAATTAAATTACCATCAATTAATTAATCCAACCTCAAGTCAATTACAATCAAAATCAATTACACAGTTCAAATCCTAAAAAGAAACCATTCTGAAAAATAATCTATGTCAAAGTAACCACCATGTGACTAAATCTAACTTCCAAAAATAAGCCAAATAAATAATCTATTGCAAACAGCCTTTAAAATAACCTTAGAAAAAATAACATGTACATTACAAACACATTTTTACACAAAGCAGCAAATTCCAATTAAAAAAACATGAAAACAAGGCAAGCAAACATTATGCAAACAAGTTTTTATTATACCTGTATGTATGTCCATCTATAGTTTACATACAAACATATATACAGGTGCAATAAAAGAGCATAAAAAACAATTTAATAACATTAAAAATAAACATACATTACATCCAGTGACTGTCCCTGTACGTATGTCCAGTGACAGACATAAATTCAGGGCCAATAAATGGACATACAAAAAAAAATGGATGACATGAAAAAAATGCAAAAAAAACCTGTAAAAGTAACATAACATACATTTCTTTGGTTTACTTACCATTAGATGAACGACTCACCGAATCCCGTTGAACCGGATGTGTTGAATAAATAATCCAACAACAGGAACCAGGTAACCATAAAAAAATAAACCATTACAATCCAAAAGTGTCTGTGTCTTCTTTCTTCTATGTGTAATCCATAGCGAGGGTCTTCATCTGTATCTTCTCCGTCTTCATCTGTCTTGTTCTGGGTCTTCTTTTCTTCATCTGCCACGCCCTGGTCTTCTTCTTGTTCCGGAGGTCCTTCCTCCTCGGCATCTGGCTTCAAAATGAGACGACATAGGGGATACCGGCACCCCATAACGGGGCCTATATCTCCTGAAGTAGGGGATCCCCGGACCTGAAACCAATGCGGGTCAGCTCAGGAGACCCCCTGCACATGTACACTAGTATTAAAAAATCATATTTGTACAGCACGATCGCCTGTAAGAGCCGTGCATTGAGACGCAGCGTCTCCATGCAGTTCTTACAGGCTGCTTTGTTTATATCAGTTATCGTGCTATCTAACTTTAAGCACGATAGAAGGGGTAAAGAAGGTGCTCGCGCGATATGGCCCTTTTTGGCAAGGCAGGCCGAAAACGCGCCAAACAGCCTTAGTGAATAGCGCTTATGGCTTCACCCTTTTGCGCCCGAGCGATTTTACCCATTTCAGCGCAAATTAACGGAGCTTAGTGAATCGGCCCCACTGACTCTGTAAACAATGCCACTGAGTTTGAAGCCTTGTAAACTTGGGCAAGTCACTTTATCTCCCTGTGCTTCTGGCACCTAAAATATAGATCTGTGCACTATACTGTAATTGTGAAGCACTTTGAGTCCCATTGGGAGAAAAGCGCTATATGAAATAAAGTTAGTAATAATAATATTTGTACACATACACATGTACACACACACATACATACAAATAAATAAATAGGCAACATGGGAGGATCCTCTGGAAGCATCATGCATACAAATATGAACAAGGCTAATTTGGAGGAGTCCTACATGCATTAACGCAGAGCTTTCCAAACTGTGTGTCGCGACACGTAAGTGTGTCGGCTGCAGTGTGTAGGTGTGTCGCGCGAAACCTCTGAGCGGTGCGCAACCTGGGGACCTGGGGGGGAGGGGGCGCAGGATTATTTAGGGGGGGCGTGGGCGGTCAGGGCCACCAACAGGGGGTTTGCCGGGCTGTGCGCCGTCCCCTCCACAAAACTGGTCACCACAGGGTGACAGGCGTGCTCTGGGGGAAAATAAATTAATAAAATGCCCCCACCAGATTGGTTGGCGCGCAGTCAATCTCTATCCGAGCTGCACATCGAGGAGGCGCCTTTTCCTGCATGGAGCGAGTAAGGTAAGTACAGCTACATGCCTCCCCTAGCTCCGATTTGCACCCTTCCCCCCCATGTCCGATTTGCCCCCCCGGTCCGATTTTGCCCCCCCATGTCCGATTTGGTCCTCCCATGTCCGATTTTGCCCCCCCTGCTCCGATTTGCCCCCCCCCCCCGTACTCCGATTGGTTCACCGTGTGTCCGATCCCCGTTTGTGTGTGTCTGTGAGAGTGAAAAAGTGGGGGGGGGGGGTGAGAGTGTGTGTGTGTGTGTGTGAGTGTGTCAGTTTGAGAGTGTGTGTAAGAGTGTGTGAGAGAGTGTGTGTGTGTGTGTGTGTGTGTGTGTGTGTGTGTGTGTGTGTGTGTATGTGTGTGTGTGTGTGTGTGTGT
Organism: Ascaphus truei; assembly: GCF_040206685.1. Taxonomy (NCBI): domain Eukaryota; kingdom Metazoa; phylum Chordata; class Amphibia; order Anura; family Ascaphidae; genus Ascaphus; species Ascaphus truei. The sequence continues at coordinate 354,290,311 of NC_134483.1, read as the reverse complement.
GTGTTAGAAAGTGTGTAAGAGTGGGTGTGTAAGAGAGAGTGTGTAAGAGTGAGTGTGTAAGAGTGAATGAATACAGACACCAATCCACAGTCAGTCATAGTCACCCACCCTCTGTGTCACCCACCGTCCCTCTCTCTGTGTCCCTCTCTATCTGTGTCCCTCTCTCTCTGTGTCCCTCTCTCTCTCTGTGTGTCTCTCTCTCTCTGTGTGTGTCTCTCTCTCTCTCTGTGTGTCTCTCTCTCTCTGTGTCTCTCTCTCTCTCTCTGTGTCTCTCTCTCTCTCTCTCTGTCTCTCTCTCTCTCTCTCTGTGTCTCTCTCTCTCTCTCTCTCTGTCTCTCTGTGTCTCTCTCTCTCTCTCTCTGTGTCTCTCTCTCTCTCTGTCTCTCTCTCTCTGTGTGTCTCTCTCTCTCTCTGTGTGTGTCTCTCTCTCTCTCTGTGTGTGTGTCTCTCTCTCTCTCTGTGTCTCTCTCTGTGTCTCTCTCTGTGTCTCTCTCTGTGTCTCTCTCTGTGTCTCTCTCTGTGTCTCTCTCTGTGTGTGTCTCTCTCTGTGTGTGTCTCTCTATCTGCCTCTCTCTCTCTGTGTCTCTCTCTCTCTCTTAAAGACACTGAAACGTGGAAGCTTAAAAATGCTTGATGACGAAATGCAAGTGTCTTTATCTAATATTCCATAAAATATTCAAAAGCTGTGTTCATCTCATCAACCTTATACATCTCATTAAAATTGTAAGTAGTTATTGGTGTTATTCCATTTTTTTTAATTCTTGCACATATTGTTACTCATAAATGACAACAATCTTGGAAATGTATGTTATTATCTTACAAATCATATATTTTTAAAAATATAAATGAAAAGTTTTCATGAGATACGTTGTGTCCCCATACATTTCGTTATTACAATTTATGTATGTGACCAAATCTCTTATTAGGGGTTAGTTTAACCTCCGGTTTCCTAGTAAAACTAAATTACTGTGACGCGAAATGATGCATGTCTAAAAAGTGTGTCCCCAACATGAAAAGTTTGGAAAGCTCTGCATTAACGCAACCTCTGACAGACATAGACACATAGGATGACCAGATTTACAAAACTAAAAACCGGGACACACAAAAAAAATATTTATAATACAAATGACATCACCAATTGCGCTCCTACCCTTTCTGTCTCTCTGCCCCCCCCCTACACACACGCATGCACACTATCTCCCCCCATTCCCTCCCCCCATCCCTCCATTCTTTCTTTCCCCCCCATTTCCTTCATTCTCTCTCCCTCCCCTTCCCTCCATTCTCTCTCCACCCCCTTCCCTGCATTTTCTCTCCCTCCCCCCATCCCTCCATTCTCTCCCTCTGCCCCCTTCCCTCCATTCTCTCTCTCCTCATCTGATACTGTCTCTCTCTCCTCCATTCTGTGTCTGTCTCTCCCCCCATTCTTTCTGTCTGTCTCTCACCTCACTTTCTGTGTGTTTGTGACTCTCTCTCTCCATTCTGTGTCTGTCTCTCTCCCCATTCTCTGTCTATTTCTCCCTCTCCATTCGATGTGTCTGTCTCTCTCCCCATTGTGTGTCTCACTCTTTCCCTCCCAATTATGTGTCTGTCTCTCTCCCCATTCTCGATCTCTCTCCCCATTCTCTGTCTCTCTCCCCCCCCCATTCTGTCCCTCTCCATTCTCTGTGTCTCTATCTCCATTCTCTGTCTCTCTCTCCCCATTCTCTGTGTCTCTCTCCCCAATCTGTGTGTCTGTCTCTCTCCCTTCTCTGTGTCTGTGTCTCTCACTCCTCATTCTGGACCCTACCTGTCACTGTGGAGCAGGGGGGGGAGGGAGTCATCTTGCGCCCTGGCAGTAGACACTGGAAGATCTCAGTGACTTCCAGGTCTTACTGCTGGGGCTCCTCTGAAGCTAACCCTGCCCCCACCCTCTACAGCTGCAGCCAGACCCGACCTCTGCTCTTCTCCCAGCAGGCATCCTCCTGCTCTCTTGCTGTGCCCCCCCCATCACCCCCACCGACATCCTCCTGCTTCCTGCTGTGCCCCCCGCTCTCCTCACACAGACAACCTCCTGCTCTCTGCTGTCCTCCCCCTGATCTCCTCCCACCGGCCAACTCCTGGTCTCTGCTGTCCTCCTCCCCTCCCACCCCCCTCCCCCGATCTCCTCCCACCAGCAACCTTCTGCTCTCTGCTGTCCTCCCCCCCTATCTCCTCCCTACATGCATCCTCCACTGTGCTGACTTTCAAAACCAGGACAAGCAAGAAAAACCTGGACATTTAGAGAATATCAGGGCACCGGAACAGACCTTAAAAAAACGGGACTGTCCCGGCTAAACCGGGACGTCTGGTCACCCTATGTACACAGCATATTCTTTCTAGTCTACAGCTCACAGTGGCACACTAGTGATAAATGTATGTCCAACTGCAAAGAGACATGACCTGCTACCAAGCAGAATGTATGAACTTAAATACCTTCAATTATCTATTTTGCAATATTTGATCCGCGCTCTTGCTTCCAAGAAGAACCTTGATGATCATCAACTCTCACCGTCTTGCAGCACTTATGCGTGGAGGATTTTCCCCTCCTCCACAGGTGTCCACCGGAGGAAAGATCCACATAAGGACCGATAACGAAGAAAAGAAAACACGGCGCACCGATGGAGAAAGATATATAATCAGACACATGTAAATAGTAACTTACATGTTAGAAATCTGCTGTCCAAAACATCTGATGCAGTCAAATCTCTCTGTGCCCCCCTCCGTTGGTGTGTAACTTGGTGGTGATCTGTTGGTAGAGGTTTGTGTTCCCACGTGCTTAGGTGGATGTGGTGCGTGCGGTGCTGGTCGGTTCCCCTAAGAGACAGCTTAGTGTGCGTTACCGGTACACTGGCTAACATATCCAGCCAACACATACGGGTACGCTGCTGAGCGCAAACTTGGAAGTGGCTGTGAGGGACTGCAGATCACGCGACATGAGGTCTTAGCTGTCCCCAGCGTGCGGGAACACAAACCTCTGCCAACAGATCACCACCAAGTTATACACCAACAGAGGGGGGGCACGGCGTTTGGACAGCAGATTTCTAGCATGTAAGTTACTATTTACATGTGTCTGTTTGTTGATTATATATCTTTTTCCATCGGTGCGCCTTGTGTTTTCTTTTCACCTTCAATTATCTCTTACTTTATCTTCTAGGGTTTCAAACAAGCATACAGAATATTTTTCCTTTTATACAAGCGTTTTCTGCATTTGATGTATGTTCCCAGTCAGACAAGTGAAATATAAGCTTAGAGCTTGGCTGTTAAACTGTAACATAAATTGTGAATAAAATGACAGAAATACATATCAATACAACGTACGTATTAAGGAAGCACAGCACTCCTCTAAATCTTTCTTTTGTCCAACATTGCTCCATATAACTTGTTGGAATGAGTGGGGCAAAACTGATGTTCAAAACTTTCATCATTCATCCCTCATCCCTCAGTTCCAGCACTTGCCGAACTGTGGGATGGAGTGCATGTATTATGAGGCTGCACTTTCCAGCCTAAACAGGATAGAAACTGTTCAGTATCCTGGGAGCCCTATATATGGAATTTATTACCATCCCCTGGTTTCTGTCACAAGGGTCATAGTTACGAAGCAGTCTTCTACAACAACAAACCCACCTTGCAGTGCTGGGAGGTGCCTCAGACAGACCATTGGCTGGAATGGGCTGTAAGGTGTCTTTTAGTGTTTTATGGCAGAAGAGCGATTAGTAAATATGATCAGTAATGTTTCGAAAGCTTTGTACACTCCACGTTCATATATTTAGATCTCTCACATTGGTCTATTAAAATTGTTTCACAACCTACTTACTATACAACACATATACACATATACACTACACTCTGTAAGCCCTAAAGCAGCTCAATTTGTATTGCAATTTCACTATTTCGCTATTTCAGGTTAAGGAACTCAGCCATATAACATTTGTATTAACATTTTCTTACATTTGTTAGGTTTTAAACCATGCTTGAAAGCTTTCAATTTTAGAATTGAATGCCCAAGTTCAAAAAGCACACTATCGAATATCACAGCATAAACACATCTGCTTAGGATAGAGCTGTCAAGAGCCCTCACACATGCGTGCTGGGGATTCCTGCCTGCAGGGGGAGGAGGGGAACATGTGCCAAGAGTGGGGACTTTTACCCCAGTGGCAGGGTAATGATGTTTATGTGTGGGGGGGGAAGTGCCATACGGGGTTGTAGTAATGACGTAAGGGGGCAGGGTAATGATGACAGTGAGTGGGGTTCCGACTGTGCCTCAGTCTCTTATGGCACAGTGAGATTGTCCTCACACCGTGTGAGACAGTGAGATACAGTCTTAATCCATGAGACTCATGTAAATTCACGTGACAGGGGTGGTGGCAGGCTCACATTTGATTAAAGTCAGACAGAGGTTTTTTTTTTTTTTTACATTAATATTTCTCCAAGAGACATGCTGAGGGATCTTACAAGAAAGTACCAGGAAAAAAGATGGTAAAGCAGAGTCCATTTACATCAATTGTTTTTTAGTTATGACTTGCTTGTTGGTTTTGAAGCTCCACTTTTGTGGATAGGAAAATAATATGTAAGACAAAACATTCATTCCATTTACTGCAGTAAAACTATGATGTGTATTGTAATAACAGACAGATGCTCTGTAGCAACCTCTGCTATTCAGGGCAACAGCTCTAGCAGTGTGAGCCAAACCAGCTGCTGGGTAGCCCCTCTGCCACAGCATACTTTCATGCTCTATTACTCACTTCTCACACCTGTTGCCAATCAGCCACATGGAACCCCCCTTCCTCCTCCTTTCCCCCCGCCTTCCTTTATAAGCTGATCACTTCCATTACCTGGTTGCCAGATCACTGTGCTTTTGCCCTTGCATTCAGCCTTGCTCCCGGAGCATGCGTCTCACTTGCTTGCTACCCAATATACTGTACATTGTTGCCTTCTGCCTGCCCTGACCCCGGCCTGTTTAACCTTTATCCTGCCTGCCCCGACCTCAGCATGCAAGACCTTCGCTTCATCCATTGTACTGCGTTTCTCTATTCTGCTCTGCAACAACTCTGTGACGCTAAGCCTGTCTCTACGGCAATGCTCTGGGCTCCGTCCTGTTCTGCCTGCTCCTGGCATTGTGATCCACTCCCTGCCGTTGAGCCCACCTTCATTGGTGCCTGACATAGTAACTGAAGGAGATTTGGAACATACCTTTTCACTCCATGCCCAGAGACCAACTCCAAGAAAGGCGATCCCCAGAAACTGCAACAGAACAAAATGTCATTGTTAAGATATTACTGAAACTTTGATTAATTGTGAATGATATACACATTTAATTTGCTCATTTACAGTATATAGAATTTAAAATCTTCCTATCCTTTACTTTTGAAAATGCATGCTATTTGTGCATCAATTCCACCCAATTGGCATCATCAAACTCCTCAAACCGTATTATACCTCTGCAAAAAAAAATATTTTTTTTTTCTTGGAACCCAAATTTGATCGTTTGATCTACAAAATGGTTCTAAACTGTAGCACGCCTCAGCTCCCATTCACATGGGAGTAAATATGTGCTAAAGCTTAGCACTGTTTTCTGGATCTGGGTCTTCAAAACACATTATGACATACTGGGTTTCTGAGACGTTTACAATGGTCAACATTTCATGGATCTGCCATTTTATTGCCTCTGCACAGATGTGCATCACTGTCACTTCTGAATAAGCCTCGTCCTGAAAGAACAAACTAAACATATTATAGATCCAATGCCACATTATAACAAGCTGATTACATTCAGAGATGGGCAACTGTTATCCAGTTACATAACCAACCCTCCATCAAAGCATCTCTAATTCGTCCCTAATGACTATACAATTTCATAATTTAATAGTAAATGTTTTATTTGCTAATAGTTAACATCAGTTTGGAATGCTCATCATACAAAAAAAAAAGAATTCCTGATAGTGCAGCAAAAACTACCACTCCCCCCATTTTTTTCCCAGGATTGGAATTGGGCGATCCTCCAGAGCAAAACTGAGGTGTTTTCAGTAACCCCCCAGTTTCCCGAGATACTTACTGGTGAAGTTACTGGTATTACTTCCTGTTTTTTTTTTTTTTTTAAAAGGGATTTAAATGACCATCTAATAGGAAGTCACAACCAATGATCTTGCAGCTTCCTATTGGGAAAAGATTTGGCATCCATTTTCTTTCCCCCGAGGAAGATTTTAAACCAGAGACTCCATTGCTAAGTATCTTGGGAACCAAGACGTCTCCAGAGCTGAAAATAGTTGCGTTTGGCTGAACTGCTCCTTTTAAGTGCTTATTATTTCACTAAGCAAGTCAGACACGTGAGTTAATCCAACCATTTTTACTCTATAGCTGGGGATTCATCAAGTGCAATGCGGGGTGTCGCATTTCGATGTGGAGTTAACTGCCATTCAAATCAATGACATCTCTCTGTAAAATCTATTTGAATCCTTTTTGTTTATCAGGTAATAATGCATCTAGTGGCATACCTTTGACAGGCTTCTCCAACATTACCATTCTCCGTTTTCTGCAACAACACCACATAATGTGCTCACACTGTACATGTTTGCCCTCAATGTAAGATATTTCAATACAATTACATTTATATTTTGCTGCTATGTGGCACATCAGTGTGTCACAACTCAGAAAACATTAATCTGTGACTACAATACTTAACAGTATATTTTTAGTACCTGAAGGCCAGAGATAAGTGGCTTGATTCTGTCTCGCTATAGGTGCCAGTGCAATTAACACAACTGCACCAACGCCATCTCTCCCTTCACACGTATTTAAAGGAAAACATACAGAAGCTGCTTAGTGTAGTATCCACAATAGAATATCTATCTCAAGCATAACAGAGACAGTGGAATTCTGTAGTCGAGATGAGTGAACTATCCCTACCCTCTCCGTCACACCCGTTTTATCCCACATAAACGTGATCTGTTCATGGGGAAACTCATGTAAAACATGCAGTAGAATTCTACATATTGTATATCACAGAAAAATAACAGAAAAAGTAATAAATCATAAGCAATACACGGTCTGTACGATTAAAACCAAAATCTATGTGCTAGTGTTTACTAATATAAACATTTGAAATTATGAAACAATAGGAGATCATAATGTCCCTATTTTGGGTACAAAAAGATCATATTTACTGTATGGTGCATATGATCCATGTGCTACTGTATCGGGCAATTTTCTGTAATCTGCCAATTATGCGGGAATCCTGTTTCATATAGTTTATGCAAAACTACAAAGTAACACTTCAGAATAGAAATATTAACCTCTGCCCTGTAAAATATTGTTTTTACAGATTGCTATAACTTTCCTCCAATGTGTTGTAGGATCCTCCAGCAGGGAAGGGGTTAAACAAGTTTCTACACCTGTCACTTTCAACCGGGTTCCGTGAGCATCCCTCAGGGGTTCTGCGGCCGCCAGGGGGCGAGAGCTGGGACAACGGTCCCAGGCCAGGCAGAGCGGCAGCACCCCTTGCCACAGTGACCCGGCGGCTCCCCAGCTCAGCAGCAGCCGCCCGGTCACCGCGATCCTCCCTCTCCCTCCTACTGTCGGCACCGGAAGTCGCGGATCAACTTCCGGCCGACAAGAGCAGGAAGCTGTGGATCGCAAAGTTGTGTGTGTTGGAGTGTAAGGGGGCAAGAGAAAAGGGGGGAAAGTTAAGGGGGGAAGAAAGAAGGTGCAGAGTGTGATGGGGCAAGAGAGAAGGGGTATAGTAAGAGGGGGAGTGTGAGGGGGAATGGGGGCAGAGTGTGAGGGGGAATGGAGGGAAGAGGGGAGAGTGTGAGGGGGAAGGGTGGGAGTGTGTGAGGGAAGAGAGAGGAGGAGAGTGTGAGGGTGAAGAAAGAGGAGGAGAGTGTGAAGGTGAAGAGAGAGGAGGAGAGTGTGAGGGGGAAGAGAGAGGAGAAGGACGGAGGGAGGAGAGGGAAAAGGGAGAAGAGAGAGGGGGAGAGTGTAAAGGGAAAAAAGAGGGCGGAGAGTAAGGGGGCAAGAGAGAGGGGGGGCAGTGTAAGGGGAGAACGTGAGGGGGAGGGTGAGGGGGAAGACTGTGGGGAGAATGTGATGTGTGAGAGTGTAATGGGAGAAGAGAGAGGGGGAGAGTGTAAGGGGAGGGAGGAGAGTGTAAGGGCAGAAGAGAGAGGGGGAGTGTGTGAGGGGGGAAGAGTGTAAGGGGAGAAGAGAGAGGGGGAGAGTGTAAAGGGGCAAGACAGAGGGGGATAGTGTAAGGGGGAAGAGAGAGGGGGAGTGTGCGGGGAAGAGAGGAGAGAGCGTAGGAGGGAGAGAGCATGAGGGAGGGAGTGTAATGGGGTAGAACATAAGGGGGGAGAGGGAGGGAGTGTAATGGGGGAACAGAGACAGGGGAGTGTGAAAGAGGGTAAAAGAGATGGACCAAAGGGGGGGGTGAAGGGGAGAAAAGGGACGGACGGAGGAGGGAGAGATGGATGGGGGTTCCTTACACAAAAAAAGGTTGAAAAACACTGATCTACACTAGGAACGCAGAAGTCTTACATTCTGCAAAAGACTATCCCAGGGGTGCTCAACTCCAGTCCTGTAGCCCTCCAACAGACTAGGTTTTCAGGATATCCCTGCTTCAGCCCAGTTGGCTCAATTAGCCCCTGCTTCAACACAGGTTATTCAATCTGAGGCTCAGTCTTCGACGCCGGGATATCCTGAAAACCGGGCCTGTTGGGGGGGCTTGAGGGCTGGAATTGAGCACCCCTAGACTATCCCACAGGGATATTGTACAGTAGTGTGACTGCTAATCACAGTGCAAAAGCAATGAATGTCTACACTTACACTTATCAGCTGTAAAACACTTTTATCTAAACTGCAGCTGGCACACACCCATGAGTACAGTAATATACATCTGTGGGATAGATGTTCCTTGGCCTGCCTCTCTCGCATATGGAAACAGATTGTATTGTTGCTGCAAATGTCATAGTTGCATAATTTAAGACTTCACAGTGTTTCAGTTTTCATTTTTTTCCTAAGCATCTGAAATGCAGCTTTTGTCCTCTCCAGCTCCATCCCAGATGTGCTGGCCCGTATTTGCAAAACACAGCCCAATTACAAGAACATCATTTGGCTCAGATTAGTGGAATATTCGCACAATGAATAAGTACAGGACTGTGGGTAGAATGATTGCATTTTTATTCCTAACTTGTGATTGGGAAGAGCTAGCAAAATTATCATCACAGTCTCTGTCTCTCGCGCGATTGTTGCATTAGCATGAAACTGTGGATCCAGTCATTTATTACTCTTTTAGATTATAAGATCTTTATCTATTTTTAAAGACGCTGGGGCCCATGCACTAAGCGCCGAGGAAAAAAAATCGCCGGCCTGTTTAAATTGCCAGTCTTGACAGTGTTGCTATCACGCTATGCAGAAAGCACCTGTGATAGCAAACTTTGCATAACTGGCGACTAGCCGGCGACGTGATGATCGTCTCTCTCAAAAGCGCTCACCCGGCGACTTCTTTCTGCTGCAGAGAGAGAGAGAGACAGCCGCCTCTCCCTGCGCAAATCTCACCAGAGATCAAACATTTTTAATATAAAATGTAATAATAGTGTATTGTAGCAGGGGGTTTCCGGAGCAGAACCTCGTTGATTTGAGGTCCAGAGACCCCCTGCTTCCCGAGATACAGGTCCCGTTATGGGGTGCCGGTATCACCTATGCATTTTATTTCCACGGTCACGTGATGCAGGACATTTAAATGCATAGGAGATACCGCCACCCAATAATGGGGCCTGTATCTCAGGAAGCAGGGGGTCCCGGGACCTCAATTCAACGAGGTTCTGCTCCGAGACCCCCTGCTATAATACAATAGTATTAAAACCCAAATAAAAAATTGAACAAATTCGTTACCATAGCGGCTATCTGCTATGAAAATGAAGCTGCTTTCATGTCATTTTTATTAACAGTGTGCGGGAGCAGGGGGTCTCCTTAGATGAACCGCATTGATTTCAGCCTCAGGGACTCCCTGCTTCTCGAGGTATAGGCCCTAGTATGGGATGCCGGTATCTCCTCCAGTATTTAAATCCCACGGTCACGTGACGTGGACGATTTAAAAATGGCAGCGATACCGGCACCCGATGCCCCATACCGGGGCCTGTAACTCGGGAAGCAGGGGGTCCCTGAGGCAGAAAGCAAAGCGGTTCAGGTCAGGAGACCCCCTGCTCGAGCACGCTATTAATAAAAATGACATTAAAACAGCTTCATTACTTTAGCAGATAGCCGCTAAGGCAATGAAGGGTTTATGGCACAATAGCAGCTTTATTGAGAGCAGAGTGGGTGAGTGAAGCGGGCACTTGGTCCTTCATTCACCCCCTCTACCAAAAATAAACATTACAATATGTACTAACCACCAATACACAACCTACCCACCCCCTGTGCCCCCACATAAAAGCATTTTTATTTTTTTCTGCACAGGATTGATGCCAGAGGCCGGCGAGGGTCCCGGACAGTGTCCGTGGGCCTCCAGGTGGTTCCCGTGGGCCTCCAGATGGTCCCCAAGGGTGTCCGGGGACTCCACAGGACCACCTGGAGGCCCACGGACTTTCGCGAGGACCACCCGCAGGGACCACCCGAGGGCCTCCAGACACCCGCGGGGACCACCTGGATGCCCATGGACACTCGCGGGGACCACCCGGGACCCCTGCCGGCCTCTGGTATCAATCCTGTGTACAAAAAAAATAAAAACTGCTTTTATGCGGGAGCACAGGGGGTGGGTTGTGTCTTGGTGGTTAATACATATTATAATCTTTATTGGGGGTAGAGGGGGTGAGTGAAGGGCCAAGTACCCACTTCACTCACACCCTCTGCCCCCAATAAAGCTGCTGTTGTTCCTTAACCCCTTCATTGCCTTAGCGGTTAGACGCTTAGGTAATGAAGTTGCCTGAACATGCATTTTTATTGCATGGGATTCATGCCGGAGGTCTCCAGTGGTGATATTAATGGGTATCAGCTCCGGAGACTCCCGGCATCAATCCGATGCAGGAAAAATGCATTTTGTTTCTAAGTCCCTCTCTCGCTGCTTTTTGGCAGCTTCTCACCACCTTCCTGCCAACTTTTCCTGGCGGGATGATTTTGAGAGCAAATCTCAATTCTAGAGCCGTGATTAGCCTCGATAAGCTAATCAGGGCTACTAGAATTGCACGAGTTTGAAAACCTGCCGATAAGTGGCTTCTCGCCGCTCGTTTGGTGATGTTTTTTTCCTCTGGAAAAATAATTGCCGAAAAGGGCTTTTATCGGCGACTTATCACGGCTTACTGAATCGCAGTAGGTATATTTGGCGAAAAGGCCTCAATAAGTGGCTTAAGAGGCCGGCGGGGGTCCCCTGGTGGCCCCGAAAGTGTCCGTGGGCCTCCAGGTGGTCCCCGGGGTTGTCCGTGGGCCTCCAGGTTGTCCCCACGAGTTTCCAGGGGCCCACAGGGGTGTCTGGGGGTCCACACTGGTGTCTTGGGTGGTCCCCGCAGGTGTCTGGGGGCCCTCGGGTAGATCCCGCGGGTGTCCGGGGGTCCTCGGGTGGTCCCCTCGGGCTCTGCGGTACCAATCCTGTTGGGGGGAAAAAAAGTGGAATACATTGCAAAAAATAAACCGCCCCCTCAACACATACAGTCCAGTAATGGGCAAAATAACTATTATCCAGATATGGATAATAGCTCATTTGCCCATTATTAAATAAAACATTAGCCACTCCTGGTCAGCATACTGCAGATCCATGTCCTTCATTGCCAGAAAGAATACAAGAACAATACAATACAAAATACAAAGACACCCACTGGGACCACCTGAGGACCCCCAGACACCCATGGGGACCACCTGGAGGCCCACTGACACTCGCGTGGGCTTATCGCTGCTCGTTTGGTGATTTTTTTCGCCCCTCGGGAATTTTTTTTTGCCGAAAAGGGCTTTTATTGGGGCTTACTGAATCGCAGTAGGCATATTTGGCGAAAAGGCCTCAATAAGTGGCTTACCGGCGCTTAGTGCATAGGCCCCTTTATTTGTTTTGCGCGATAAGACACAAATTGTTCTGCTGCAATTCAATACAGTATATGTCTATTGTTAGCAATTTAAATATGTGTGCTTACAGTGCAGAAAGAGGATGTAATCGCAGAGTGGGGATATTTTACTAAAATAAAGATACAATAAGAGAGGCTTCTTGAAAACAACAGTAGGATATTGGCATTCTTTTGCTCCTTAAATTTTTACAACGTTTATCTGCAAAGATAAAAGTTACACACTGCAGGACGGGTGAATGCGCACAGATAACTGAGACGGATATTTCAGCTGAGTGTTCCAACAGTGCAAACCGTCAACATCTCAGACCCTTGGATTTATAGCAACAAACAGTGCAGAACATTAACTTGACACAAAAACAACAAAATCTTAGCGCAAACGTCTCACCACATTTTTACTCAGAACGCGAACGAAACCAGTTGACAAAAAAAAAATATGTTTTTGACAAAAACCTTTCAAAGCTGAGTTACTAGAATCCCCGTCTCAACTTAAACAAGACATAAAGAACAGACTCTATGGCCACTAAGCTTGATGAAGTTACAAAATAAAAAAAAACGTCACAGATTTTTGCCAACCAACGTGTTGCCAAACAAATATTTGTCGTCATCTCAAAGAGCGGGGACCACATGTGAAATCAACCAATCAGAGTGTGGTCATTAACCATGTGTCATGCAACGGCGCAAAGTCTTTTATGAGGGCTGCATCATCACATAACATGGCAGTCGATTGCAACAGGAGGATAGTGAGGACAGGGTGATCGATAAGAACACGAAAAGAAAAGAAATGTTTATTTTTCAACAAATTTCAAAAGAGGATTATTATTTCATTAAGTGAGAAGTCATGGCTTCAATGAAGATTGAGCCTCAATAAAGACGGATGCCACAAATTGGATGCAGGACGTCAGGCCCAGGATTAGGCTTAATTTACATGGGCCCCCATTAGGCCAGTTAATGGGGAGTTGCCCACGGAGGGAGGTTAGGCCTCCAGGGGGAGGATAGTAGGAGATAGCCCCTTACCTACTATAGAGGTTAGTAAGACAATGCCAGGCAACTTCTAAGCCTCTTTGGTTAACAAAGGAAGTAGTTTAGTTTAACATTACATTAACATGAATTATAGACTAAGGCTGGTAAATTCCATGCATTATTGAAATCCCTGATCTCTGATTGGTTAAAATTCCAGGCATTATTCATTCAGTAATGGCCGGCATTTTTGGCAACTTGCCAATTGACCTTTCAGAGATACAGGGGAAGCACCCTGAGAATTTGAAATAAAAAAAAACTGCCAAATTTAAAACTGCACACAGTAAATACCTCTCCTGGTCCAAGCTCTAGCTGCATCTCCGTTCCCCTCCTCTCCCACAGCACGGCAGCATATGCAGGCTCTCTCTCACAGCTGCTAGTGCCCCTCCCCTCCACTCCCCCCCATACCCCCACTTCTCCCCCCTCACCTCCTCCACCCCCACCCCTCTTTTCCCCCCCATCACCTCTCCCCCTCTTCTCCCCTCCACCTCTATCTCACACCTCTCTCTATCTCCCCCCCTACCTCTCTCTTCTCATCCCTCACCTCTCTCCCCCCTCACCTCTCTCTTCTCCCCCTCACCTCTCTCTCTTCTTCCCTCCATCTCTATCGCCCCTCTCTATCTCCCCCACTCTCTTCTCCCCCCTCACCTCTCTCCTCCCCCCCTCACCTCTCTCTCCTCCCCCTCACCTCTCTCCTCCCCCTCACCTCTCCCTTTTACCCCCACACATTTCTCTCCCCCCACCCCCTTGTCTCTCTCCCCCCCCACCCTTCACCTCTCTCCCCCCACCCCTCACCTCTCTCCCCCCACCCCTCACCTCTGTCCCCCCCAGCACCTTTCTTCTCCCCTACTCCATCTCTCTCCCCCCTCACCATCTCTTCTCCCCCACCTTCACATCTCTCTCCTCCTCCCCCCACTTCTCTCAACCCCCCCTCACCTCTCACCCCTCATCTCTCTCTCCTCTCACCCCCTCATCTCCCTCTCTTCTCCCACCCCCTCACCTCTCTCTCCTCCCACCCCCTCACCTCTCTCTTCTCCCACCCCCTCACCTCTCTCCCCTCTCATTTGCTACTTTACTTATTTTTCCTACACAGGTGCATCAGCGTAGTTTCGAGTTATATATCTTTACACAAGTGTCTATTATTTTATGAAAAAACCCCACATTTAGCCTATAATAGTAATAATCCAAACAGAACAGGGCATTACTGACTAATAATGCCCTGGCTGGGTTAAAGTCCCTCGGCTTTACCTCTGGCCTTCAACTCTTCCAGCCAAGGCATTATTGGCCAGTAATGCCCTGTTTGTCAGTGATTATTACTTAAATAACATGACGTTTAAGTTAGCATTCCCTGTTTCACCAGAGCTTAGTGAATCTCCCTCTAAGAGGCTTTGGAGCAATTTGCATTCCAGCATTTAGCGCCGAGACCAGACTAGCGTGCTAATTCTCCAACTCCACTGCTTGCGATTCACTGCTTTAGTCATCTAGATAGGTCATTATAAGTAATGTTCCAGCATTTGCCAAGTATCCATTGATATTGCACTTTTTTACAATTTATAATCTGCTGTTTTTTATGGTTAACCGATTTTTTGCCTTTTATCACTTAGCGGGTAATTCTATATCTGCCGTAGTGACAGCTGAATCCCCAGACTTCAATGGGGAAGCTCAGCCGAAAACAGCCATAATGTCCGCATCTGCAGATAGAATAAGGACTGTTGTTGGTCAGATTAATAGAGGGTTAAGTAACACGGTAAAGAATGACAATAAGAAACAGTTTAGCTTTATATTGTCTATTCCAACTGTTCTGAACGGGCACACCTGTGAGCATGTGACTTGTATATGTATCAATGGTTAATACACACAGCTATCCAGCTGACACATTTATCTCACAGCAGGGTCCCTCAAATGCGTACTATCTACCCTCAATACATCAAAATATATATCTTGAATCGCTTCCACCACCAACGATACAGAAAAATATAAATCGCTAGGGTCCTTGGTCCGTTAACTTAGAAAATATGTTCTTAACACAGAAAAATATACAGTAGCAAAATTTGTCAACAAATATAATTACTCTCTTCAAAACGTGCAAAGTTCAATCAGTGCCCAAAGACAGTACTTATTAAATGTTAGATTTAGTATACAAAAATAGAACAGTGCTCAGGTTAGAGAAAAAGATTATTACAAAAACATACAGCACAATAAATGCAGACAGTTTCTTCAAAATGAAAAGGTAAAAGCAAGATTCCTATACGTTACCGCAGAACAATATCTGTTACCTTTCCAAAGAGATACAGTAATTGGAGCATGAAAGATGAGCATTCACATGTCTGACATCAGAGCACACCTCTATTAAATTCTAATTTCATCTTCTAAATACATTGTCTTTATCCTAAAACTTAATTAATTGAATAATTGAAAACTCATCAGCCCACCTGGGTGTGTCCTTAACACCCCCCATTTTTATCAATCTGCAGCCAGGGACATCTTTATGACTTAAGGTTAATTTTTTTTTTACTTTCTTTGGAATAAAAAGCTGGCTGGACATATAAAATGTCCCATATCTGTATTCCTACAATACTTAGAAGAACGCCATCTTCCTTGTTACATCTGTATAAAATGATGCGTGGATATAAATCTTGATTTATTTAAGGCTAAGTTTGATAGACAAATGGATATCTGACCCTTGCATTCTTCACAACAATCACGAAGTGTCTCGTATCATTTCACTTGTCGGAAATGTTACAAAGGTATATTCATTATTCTAGCGAATCGTTATCAGACCCATGATATTTTATACTAAAAGGGAAATTGCTTCCGTCTACTGTCAGAGAAGACATGTGATGCCATATTTTAATCTACCACCGTCCCAGGGAGGGTCGTTCTCAGATAGCCTCACCTTCCAGACAAACATTAAACAAAACAGGCCGGGTCTTGACCTGCCATAAAAAACATTTTTAATATTTTTAAGACAATTTGCAACTAACATTAACCTTTGACGTGCCAGATTATTAAAATACTGAATATCTTCATGGTCTTATCATGACCCCAACATTTAGTTTTTTACTCTTCCCTATGTTTGCAGAGTCAACACCCCTGAACTCTCGAATTGCTTCTCTTTTCATGGTTTTGTCCTCCCCCTTTTGATGTGATCCCTGACCAAGCATTTTTTATTTTTATTCTGCCTCGTTCGCTCTTTCATTTTATGGCCACACAAGATAAAATCAATCAATTGTTTTTTAGTGTGCCGACTACCCGAGGATTTTGCAGCGCAGAATGAAATACCATTTAGATTTATCACACAAAGTATAAAAGTGTTCATTTCACCCCAACAAATAAATATTTCCCATCTGATTTTAAAGGTGGTGATATAACCCTTATTCAGGAAATATGCCTTAGTAAGCAAGGCAGTGCTAGGTTATTAGACAAACATTATTCACACATGCTTCTAGCTTCAGGTCCTGTATATAAGGGAGGCGTTGCTGTGTTAATAAGTAAAAATGTTCCTTTCACTGTCCCAGAAGTCTCACTGGATAGGGCTGAACGAGTGGCTCGGTGTTTAAAGACACTGACTGAAAACAACGACACATGAGTTTGAGGCAGGGGAGCCAGTTCACCTCCTGGTGTCAACTCCTCTAGACCAGCTGTGCCCAAACTGGGGGGCGTGAGAATTTCTAGGGGGGTGCAGAGGCTACAGGGGCCCCGTGCTCTTCCCCACAGCATTTAAATTAAATGCTTGGGGAGTCGTGAGGCCTCTGTAACTCCCTTACCTGCGCTCTGCCGGGTCTTCGGCGATGCGTCACCATGGCAACGCGCGTCACCATGGCAAAGCGCGTCAAATGACACGGCAGTGTCACGTGACCCACTGCGTCATTTGCCGCTGCGTACTTTGAGAGGGGGGTGCGAACGTTGTGGCTGCCGGGCAGGGGGGGCCCAGCTCAAGAAGTTTGCGTACCCCTGCTTTAGACCTTGAGCAAGTCACTTTATCTCTCTATGCTTCAGTCCCCAAAAAATAGATTGTAACTTTTATGGGGCAGGGACCCATGCCTGTAAAAATTCCATGTACAGTGTTGTGATCACTGTCAGTGATATACAATAAAAATTTATATTATTATTACTAATGGCAGATAAATTATTGTAATTGATACAAAAGCTAATGTAGCTTTTAGAATTGCAAACAATTCATCTCTTTCGACTTTAGAAAGGCAAAATTATGGATATTTCATAAGGTCGCATGCTTTTATTGTTTTAATTTACATACACTTTCACTTAGTATCTGATGTAGATAAACAGTCTTTTCACAGATTATATATTTCTATCACCATTTCATAATATTTGTATGTTCTTATACCCACATATTTTTAATGAGTCATTTATTTTTAGCACTCTTTAGAAATACTCAGTGCTATTATTACTGAAAAGATAAGATGCCATGAAAAGAAGAAAACCTTTAGAGTCAAGCAATGTTTCTTGTCTACAACGTGGTGCTACAGTAGAGAGCTTTTCTCTAATAACTTTAATGATTGATCAGGCAAAGGGTAGTAAAGAGGTTGTAGGAGATACAAGGTGTGACAGGCAGATGGATAATTGTGATATTTATATAAGGATTACCAATTTTATCCCCATATTGGTACAGATTTGCAGTGTACTTGACAGGGGATGACCACTTTCCCCTCTTCTGTTCACTCAGACAATGAAACCCCTGGCAACCACAGTCACAAATAGTCCACACCTACAGTATCGGTATGCAGGTTTTATGTCAGAAATGATTTGCTCGTGACATCCTACTTATTATAACGGAAGCCCATGACAACTTTACCTAATCTACTGTATTTCAACTATTGCACTCTTTCTTCTGCTTTCTGTTCACAAATTTGCATGCCTGGGGGAGGCAAAAGACATATTGGAGGTTGCCATTAAACTTCAATAGAGCCCCAATCGGGGCATCATCATCTGGAAAATCCTATTGGAGTTAATAAGAGTTACTGTACAATAGTGCCCAGATCGGGGCACTATCGCAGTTTAATGAATAACTCCCATTGTGTCAAATAAAACACATTAAATGCGGAACGTACATGCATAATACATGCGAGTTATTCTGCAGATAATTCTTAATGAATACAGAGAAAACTCCCACCCTAATACTGAAAAGGGTCAATATTTGTTTTAAATCAACAATTATATCTGTATGTATGTATGTATGTATACATATGTATATATATGTCACCCATTCCCCAGACACCACCATTACTATAAAGAACAACCAACTACAGACTTCTGTATACCACAAACCTGCAGACAGAGACACTATTTGAGGGATAACAGCTTCCACCTGACATACACTAAGCATGCAACCATCTACAGTCAAACCATACGATACAACCGGATATGCTGTGACACAGCAGACAGAGGCCAGCGGATTACAGCCTTGAGATCGGATTTCATAAACCGTGGATATAACCATACACAAACAAATGATCCTAAGAGATCAAAAGAACCCCTAGTAATTGCACTCAAGATAGGTCACACTAAGATAAGCCTGTCAGCTGTAGGCTGTTTTACTTGGAATTCACAGCCAGTATGCAACTACATGTATTTTGCATAGCAGCTAGATATGGACACAGATAGATTATATATGTGTTCCTACTAGTAGCCTACTTTTTACATACAGGCTATATGTGTTCTGGGTGTTTCTACATTAATGCTATGTTCTCCCTGACTATATATATTGTGACAAACGCCCCTCTTTTGTAGCACTGACGTCTGTCTGGGTTCTTCCCGACACAGTCTTCTATGGTTAATTATACAACAAACAGGATCATGCAAAGTATTACGTTGCTTAACTCAGGCTTCTGCCTGCTTTATTTTCATCCAAATAAGGGACTGCAGCTTTAACATGTGTAGGCAGGAGGCACTTAGACATTAACCTTCAGCGGTTTACTCATATCAGTGTTACAGCATTTCACACAATGTCACTTTTCAGAGCCAAACCAAATCAAATAAACAAAATCCTATCCCATTCAGGGATCTAACTACACAGCAGAATCAGCCTCTCTAACTGCAGCTGGGCCAACTAACCTGGTTCCCCAGTTTAAAAGAATGCCCTCTCATTTAGGGTCACTAGATAAAGCATAGTCTTTTAGATACAGCAATAACATTTGTTTGTCTTATCTGTTCGTGGTGGAAACTTAGTCCCAAGTGTCCAGGCAAATCCGCTGGTACTGTGTTACTTGAAGGGGCCGTCCACCCCGAACTGGATGCAGGGGAGCAGCGAAAGCCCCAGTCTCCAGGCTCCAAGAAGAGAGAGTGAAATGCAACACTCTCTGCTCTAAATACCTGTGCTAGTGATTAGGAAAGCAGGTGAGGGAGAACTAGATACATTGTAATCTGTGGTCTGGATTTTCCATCCACCAGTCTGAGTTAATGTGAAGCTGTGGAATGGATCATTTTTTTACTATTCCTGCACTTTCTGACCTAAAATGGGGCAGAAAGCTGCCTAACATCTTTGGACTATGTCACATATCTCCCTCCCCAGCTCACACCTACTGGGGTGAGCGGCCATGGACCTCACTGGGGTGAGCGTCCTACCTGAAATACTTAAGCTAACTCCCCAGTACAATATTAAGCATTCACATGACACGAATATGAACTTCATATATTTACCAACAAAAAGGGCCATCAACCCTGTATAGTAATTTGTAGTTTAGCTACATTTTCAACACAGAGAACCAATATAACATTGCAATATTGACAAAATGCTTATTCTAGAGGCCTAATATAGCATAACTACACTAGTTTATTTGCATAGTTAAGTGTCCGTGACATAGTCCACACGTGTAAAAAAATAAATTCGGTCAGTTCCCCAAACATTTTTTTTTTCTTGACTTCCAGTCCATTACGTCCTCTGACATTATTTCATAGCCCGCTGCATCCTGCAAATGACTGGACTGTTTCTTCAGCCACTGATGAGACACTCGGACCAGATTCTCCTTGGCTCCACAGTGTGGTCCAGAGTGGCGAGATCTGGAACTATTCAGGCGCCGTGTTGACCTTCATTGCTTTTTCTTTTCAATCTTTGATTTCCCTTTTGGGGCCATTGCCAGGCCTTTGGGTTTTGGAGACCTAGTTGCCTCTGTACAAACGTAGTCCATATTAACAACGTCATCAGGATCTGTCAACAAGTTTGTGTTTTCAGGAACTGCCACCCACTTGGCAAAAAACATCTTCTGTGTTGGCCTGGGTGTGTTCCCTAGTTTGATAATCTTCTGGACAACGTAAATGAATTTGAGGATCTGGATTTTGGAATCCCAGATCAGGGAGTATATTCTCAGGAGGGTGCCTATCTGTTTCTGGAATAACAACAGCACAATCAAAGTAAATTCTTTCTCCTTCCTCTTTGTCATCAGTGAGTGCATTGACTTTACGTGTATAGGAACGTACAGCTTGCTTGGTTAGGAGGTAGGATTGAAAGCCCGACTGAACCACTTTAGCAGCTTCTCCCATGTCCTGGTAGCGTCTTTGTTGCTGTCCTTCTTTATTTCTTTTTCCACTCAGTGCGGCTGCTAATTCAACTTCTTTGGAGTTGAGTTGCGACTCCATGTCTGTCATCTGTTTCAGAGCAAGGTTTAACTCTGTTTCATTTTCTCTATTCTTGACCTGCAGCTGCAGGTGCTCCTCCCGGGTCTTGTCCAGCTCCAGCAGCAGCCGGGCCCCCTCATTTGCCGTGTGGTCCAGCTGCTTGTGGATATCGGCCATCTCGCTTTCATAGCGCAATGTCAGGCAGACCACCTGACGGACGGACACCTCCTCCCTTTCGGCGCACTATATCTCGCGCTCAGCCATCTGCTTCTGCAGCTCTTCCTGCATTTCTAATTTTTCCTGGATCAATTGCTTCTCCACTTTTCCTGCTTGGTGAAGCTTCTTATCACCTTCACTGATCTGGTCAGTCAAGTCTGAATTTTTCTGTGTCAGAATTACATTCTCTCTCTTTACAGTCTCTAAATTACTCAGGGCATTCTCATAGGTTTCTTTCAATATTCCCAGCTCTGTGTTCAGCCGAACATCTTTGGACTATGTCACTATATATATATATATATATATATATATATATATATATATATATATATATATATATATATATATATATATATATATATATATATATATATATATATATATATATATATATATATATATATACACTGTTATACTAGGTATTACCCCTTACAATTCCGGGGCTAGTCCGGTCATCACCTGCTTCAGCTGAACATTGATTCAATATATCCCTGCCCCCACCAGTGCATGGGGATTTTATTATCACTATTTTAAGTGTTTCTTCGTGTTTTATTTGGTTTATTAATACTATTATTTTTTGTACTCTTTTGTGGCCAAATAGCGGTCGACCCTATTTGGTGGGTTTGGCTATTTAAGCCTTTATGATGGCCACACTTATCTTAGTGTGACCTATCTTGAGTGCAATTACTAGGGGTTCTTTTAATCTCTTACGATCATTTGTTTGTGTATGTTTGTAATCCTTTTCCCCTTGCACCAGATAGTGTTTTGTGTTGTTTATGGTGAGCGACGTGTCATTGTGGTTGTTTACCGTGGATATAACCACAGAATTGTAGACCAGCAAATCCCCAAAGCCACCAGAATACCAAAAAGTGATCTCCTTGAATACAGACAGAAAGAGACAAGCGACAGGGTACCTTTGGTGGTCACATAAAACCCAAACCTAGAAGCCCTACGCAAGATTGCCATGGAACTATAACCCATTCTCCAGGAAGATACAAGACTGCAACAGGTCTTCCCGGAAACACCCTTATTATCATACAGACAACCTCATAATCTCAAGAAAATTATGTTGAGGAGTAAAGTATTCAACAGTACAACTGAATGCGGGACAAGACCATGCCAGGATGTAAGATGCAAAACCTGTGCAATGCTCCACACAGCAGACACAATACAAATATCACACAGGAATCTGGAGTACAAAATCAGAGGAAGGTTCACCTGTTCCTCCAGCAATGTCGTGTACCTCATCATGTGCATGAAATGCCCAGGGGGCTGCTACTACATACGGGAGACGGAACAGGGGCTATACAAGAGAATGAATCTGCATCACACACGGAACAAGAGACAGTCCTGTCGGCGAACATTTCTCTGACTCTGGCCATAAGATGAACGATCTGAAGGTGGCCATACGCAAAGGTAATCTTAGAACACCGAAAAAGAGAATGAATACAAATGTATGCAACTGTTCGGGACACTTAGCGATGGCCTAAACCGAGGCCGAAGTTTTAGGAGTCAATATTGACACGAGAGAACTCTCTTCCCATGAGTGAACTCTCTTCCCATGAGTGATAAAGGCCATGTCTATACATACTGTGCTATATGTATGCACACACAGCTGTCTCTTAAACATACAAATACTCAATGTAATTCCATCCCTATATATCAATAGGGACCACATAGTATCTACACACACTTTTAGAAATGATACAGCCTCTTACATTTCCACACCTACCCACACCATTGATATACACTCCCACTCCACACACACCTTTTGCAAAGCACTGTATACACTGTGGTCTCTCTACCAGTTTATATTTACATACACACACACACACACACTCTTACATCACTAACATTCAGGGACTATTTAACACCTCAAGTCATAAATCGCATACTACACAGGGGTGGGGGGGTGTTAGGTTTCAGTCACAGATAACATTTTTATATGCACTGTTTTTACGTTAAACTTTGCTTCATTCAATGTAACATCGCTGGAAGAAGAGAGCAGAGACCTCGATAGCTCGGACAAATAAAAGCATTTCAATAGCAACAGAACGGTATCATCTATTCATTTTTGATTATTAAAGCTCGGCTAACACGGTACCGATACCTCTACATACATATATACATCACAGTTGCTATATAAATATATATACACACACATATATATACATATATATATATATATATATACATATATACACACATATATATATATATCAACACACTGTATAAATTAAAAGGAAATCATTGTTACCCAACTCCAAACATATGGTTATCCAAGATTAGAATTAAGTGCTATCACTGAAAAGATTAGATGACATAAAAAAATAAACATCCTATTCAGAGTCAAGCAAGTTTTCTTGTCTACACCGAGGTGCTACATCTTCATCTGAACAATGCACACGACTGGAGGGGAGCCAGAATGGGAACACTTTGTGCAGCTGCTGTACAGCTTCAAAGCACAGCAATCACCAGAGGAGCTGCAGTATAAGGAGGCGCTCAAAGAGTGTGAAGACCTTGTAAAAAAAAATGTAAAAAAAAATGTAAAAAAAAAAAACACAAAGAGGGTGAAGCATGAAGTTCAAGGAATGTGACTTGATGCGATTATCAAAAAACAAACCAAAGACGGAACAAGTTGTGAGATAACATAGTGAGGGTACACCGAGTATTTACCCATCGCTGATATCTACAGTACAAAACACTAGATCTTATAAGTTGTTGTTTCATTATGAAAACAATTACGCACATTAACCCATCATTTACTGTAATGATGTTACCAACATGCAGAGCACAATAAATGGCAGCACCACAAGACTGTGTTGCTCTGCCTACGGCTATTCACATTCTATTTATGTGTTTTCAGAACCTGCGACATGTTTACATTCCAACAACAACACATTTAAAGGTGCAATCCCTCTACGATTCAAGTGACATGTTTAAGGGGATTGCTGGGCCTGTACTAAGGTAATAAATTAGTGGATTTGATGTGACCTTTTGTTTTTCATTTGGCATGTACGTTATAGACAAAATTGATTTGCACCCTGTCTTGCAAACCATACAATGTATAAAAATATTATATTTGTTGGGTGATTTTTCTCAAAAGTATGTGATCGATATTATTTTACTCTAGCAAATGACACGGTTGTGTGTACATTTTGTTCAAATGGCAGCAGTTACTACTGCTATGGTAATGAAGGGTGTTAACTCCTCCCACAACCCACCTGAGGGGCCTAACCACCTACACTGGGGCAACTACCCCCATCACCTAATACCCTCTACCTGAATGAACCAGGTACTCTGGTTTAACCCCTTCGTTGCCTTAGCGGCTAGCCGCTGAGTTAATGAAGCTGCTTGTATTTTATTGTAATAACACAGCATTGAAGGGTCTCCGGAGCTGAACCACATTAATTTCAGCCTCTGGGACCCCCTGCTTCCCGAGTTAAAGGCCCTGTTATGGGGTCCTGGTATCTCCTGTGCATTTAAATGTCCCGGTCACGTGACGCGGTAGATTTAAAGATGGTGGGGATACCGGCAACCCCTTATCAGGGCCCGTAACTCGGTCCCATAGGCCGAAATCAATGTGGTTCAGCTCGGGAGACTGCCTGCTACAATACTGTGTTATTAAAATAAAAGACACACGATCGCCTGTTAGAGGCGTACATGGAGAGTGACTGATTCACTCTCACTCTTACTGCGTGACTCTAAGGCCTCGGGCATGGTCAGCGCGTAACCGTGCTGAGGCGCGCTTGTACTTACCTGTGAGCCCCTACAGCCGCAATGAGAGCGGCTTTAGTAGGGGCTCGCCTATGCTTCCGCAAGCGCGCAGGTAGCGTAGGTCTTAGCAGAATTTTACATTTCAGCGCTCGCCGGAGCGCAGGGCTGGTCACGTGAGCGGTTCGCCCAATGAGGGCGAACCAGCTCCGTGATGTCACTGGCCCGCCCGCCGACTGCGCGCTGTCTAAGGCCAGGGAAAGCACCCGCTTTCCCTGAGCCTCAGCGCGCCTCCGCACGCCAGCAGGAACCCTGGCCAAGGCCTTAGACAGGTGCAGCCCGATAGGATTCACATAGTGCGAGTCCCTTTCAGACGCACGGACCCCCGCTGTATTAATCCCGGTGGGCCATTACCGCCTGCTTTGCGGTGTGCCACGGACGGTCAAGGCTTTGGACTCTGTGCACCAGCACATGCTCAACGGCAGCTGATACATACAAGATGCTGTAGCTGTAGATACATACATCGCTGCTCCCACATTGATGAAGATGCTTTGTGGTTTCCGCCATTTGCACCACATTTGATACATATCCCCCAAAGTGCAACACACCTGAAAAATGTGCTCAAGCCAGATTAATAGAGATCTGAAAACAGTAATATTATAGTTATACTTTGCCATTTATTGAGAGGCCATAGTGAGAATAAAACATCTTCTAATGCTGTACATGAACCTTAGTCCAGTGAGTGAGTAACTTTAATAGATGCAATTTGATCTACTTTGGACTTCATGTTTACAAGTTACCATTAAGGAGTCACGCCTGGATCCCGAGATGAGGCACAGATGTAAATGGCTGTAACAGACTTCCAGAAATTCCAGTTAAAACGTTAAAAAAAAAAGTTTCCACAGTATTTGGTTTGCATGGTTCTCTCTCTCTCATTAGGAAACCCTTCTTCTAAAGGTGAAATCTGCAACTAGTATTGCCTTCTATAGACTGTATATTGGTTTAATTATGACATCGCTTAGTGTGTGTACAGTGTTAACATGTTTGATAAAAACACTGCTATAATAAAAAGTTATCAGAAACATGAATTGGCTATTCTCAATATCCTTATACGATTTTCACTGCAGTTCAAATGCAAGTTGTCAAGATGCCACGTCTTCATTGTTATAAAGGCCTAATATTTATTCAGCTACTCAATCTTAAAAAGAAAATCCCTGGTTTTCTAAATACCAATTGGGACTTAGAAAACGATCCTTTATGAAGAAAAAAGAAGAAAAAAAAATAGTAATTGTTTACTTACAAATGAAGAGATATGAAGAAAAAACTTGCTGGGTGAGGAGAAATCAAATAAAGATGAAACAAGGCAGAGAGAGTAATTATAGTATTTGTGTGTGTAAAATCGAACAGCACGGAAATGCCTGTTCTACCCGTCTACTGCTCTGAATATCTCTGGGTGCTCCAATGCTTCATCCATGTATCTGCTGCTTTTATAAAGAGGAAAGCAGCTTCCCCACATAACACAAACATGTTCTATACTCGGTCAATGTGAATGCTCTACTGATAACCCACCAGCTGCCCTGGTGGTGCAGCAAATGTAACAGCCACCAGCAGCATTGTGATGTCACATTAGGCAGGTATCATAGCAACACAGTAAAGCAAAATAATACTACACTAAATAAAACACTAGGTCACCTGCTATTCAAGCTACACTGCATCCAGATCCAAAGGCATCAGTGTAGAATAGTAGATATATATATATACAGTGCTCGACAAATAATGATAACCATTCGCCCGTTGCGAGTGGATTTAGGCCGCTGGCGAGCCGTGCTGCAGCTCTATGAATTCCCCTGCTCATGCCAAATTTTTTTTTTTTTTTTAAATAAATAAATAATCTCCCTCCCTGATTGGGTTAACGCGGGGAAGAGCTCCTTCCCCTGATCTCCTCCCCCTCCTGATCTCCTCCCGTGAGTCAGGGGGAGCCCGGCCGGGTGCCTGTTCATTACATTTTAAAAAAAAGTAAAAAAAAAAAATGGCGGCGATTTCCTTGGTCCCGGCGCGCATGCACAGGGCAAGCAGGGTTTCCTGCCCTCTGTGCTGCCTGTGGGCCCTCTGTGCTGCCTGTGGGCCCGCTGCCTGCCCCCCCCAGCAACCCAGAATCCCCCGCACCCTCACCCCCCCCCCCGCTCCCCACGTGGGACGGAGGGGGAAGCCCAAAACAAGCGCCGCGCGCAATCTAGCCCCCTCCGCTTCCTCCCCCCTCCGCTCCCTCCCCCCTCCGCTCCCTACGTGGGACGGAGGGGGAAGCCCAAAGCAAGCCCCGCGCGCAACCCACGTGGGACGGAGGGGGAAGCCCAAAGCAAGCCCCGCGCGCAACCCACGTGGGACGGAGGGGGAAGCCCAAAGCAAGCCCCGCGCGCAACCCACGTGGGACGGAGGGGGAAGCGCCAACCCAGCTTCCCCCGTGCGCGCCTCCTGCGCATGATCTCCCCCTAATCACCTGCCCCCGATCCCCGCTTGGTGTTCGGGGAGCGTGCTTCGGGGGGGGAGGGGCCTGCTGCCGTGCGGAGGGGCCTGCTGCCGTGCGGAGGGGCCTACTGCCTTAAGGAGGGGCCTGCTGCCGTGCGGAGGGGCCTGCTGCCGCGTGCGACCCGGTGAGTGTGTGTGTGAGTGTCTGTGAGTGAGTGTCTGTGAGTGAGTGTGTCTGAGTGAGTGTGTCTGTGAGTGAGTGTGTCTGTGTGTGTGCCTGTGTGTGTGTGCGTGCCTGTGTGTGTGTGTGTGTGTGTGTGTGTGTGTGTGTGTGTGTGTGTGTGTGTGTGTGTGTGTGTGTGTGTGTGTGTCTGTGTGTGTCTGTGTGTGTCTGTGTGTGTGTCTGTGTGTGTGTGTGTGTGTCAGAGCGAGTGTGTGTCTCTGAGTGTTCTGAGTGAGTGTGTCTCTGAGTGAGTGTGTCTCTGAGTGAGTGTGTCTCTGCA
Organism: Ascaphus truei; assembly: GCF_040206685.1. Taxonomy (NCBI): domain Eukaryota; kingdom Metazoa; phylum Chordata; class Amphibia; order Anura; family Ascaphidae; genus Ascaphus; species Ascaphus truei. The sequence goes on along the minus strand of NC_134483.1, from coordinate 354,262,761 downwards.
TGAGTGAGTGTGCCTGTGTGTGTGTGCCTGTGTGTGTGTGCCTGTGTGTGTGTGTCTGTGTGTGTGTGTGTCAGAGTGAGTGTGTGTCTCTGAGTGTTCTGAGTGATTGTGTCTCTGAGTGAGTGTGTCTCTGAGTGTGTCTCTGCATGAGTGTCTCTGCGTGTGTGTCTCTGCGTGAGTGAGTGTGCCTGTGTGTGTGTGCCTGTGTGTGTGTGTCTGTGTGTGTGTGTCTGTGTGTGTGTGTGTCTGTGTGTGTCTCTGAGTGAGTGTGTCTCTGAGTGAGTGTGTCTCTGCGTGTGTGTGTCTGAGTGAGTGTGTCTGAGTGTGCCTGTGTGTGTGCCTGAGTGAGTGTGTGTCTCTGAGTGTCTCTGCGTGAGTGTGTCTCTGCGTGAGTGTGTCTCTGCGTGAGTGTGTCTCTGCGTGAGTGTGTCTCTGCGTGTGTGTCTCTGCGTGTGTGTCTCTGCGTGTGTGTCTCTGCGTGTGTGTCTCTGCGTGTGTGTCTCTGCGTGTGTGTCTCTGCGTGTGTGTGTCTGAGTGAGTGTGTCTGAGTGTGCCTGTGTGTGTGCCTGAGTGAGTGTGTGTCTCTGAGTGTCTCTGCGTGAGTGTGTCTCTGCGTGAGTGTGTCTCTGCGTGAGTGTGTCTCTGCGTGAGTGTGTCTCTGCCTGAGTGTGTCTCTGCCTGAGTGTGTCTCTGCCTGAGTGTGTCTCTGCGTGAGTGTGTCTCTGCGTGTCTGTGAGTGTGTGTGTCTGTGAGTGTCACCCTCTCCCTGTGTCGCCCTCGCCTTCTCCCTGTGTCGCCCTCGCCCTCGCATTCTCGCCCTCGCACTCTCTCTGTCTTTGTCTCACATTCTCTCTCTCTGTCTCTCTTTTTCTATGTCTCTCTCTCTCTGGCTCTCTGGCCGAGTCCATAGAAGGACAGGCCGCGCTGAGCCGTGCGGACGCTCCGTGCTGAGCCCCTGCATCCTCAATGAGGATGCCTTGAGAGGGGGCTCACGCGAGCGTCCGCAGGCGTGCTGAGGCGCTGGATTTTTCAGCCGACAGCAAAACTGTTTTTCAGAGCACTGTCGGCTGAAAACATCCAATCAGCGCGGAGCAGCGTCAACGTCACGGCGCCATGACGTTGACGTCGGTGCGTCGCGGGGGATTGGCCCAGCGACGTCACTGCCCCGCCTCCGTCAGTCTCCCCCCGCCTCCCAATCGCGCCCGCTGGCTCGCCTGCATGGGCATGAAATCGCGCAGATTTCAGCAGGCGAGCCTCAGCGTCAGCGCGGTTCCGAACTGCTCACCCCTCTATGGCCCCAGCCTTAGTCTCTCTCTCTCCGTCTCTCTGTCTCTCTCTCTCCGTCTCTCTGTCTCTCTCTATCCGTCTCTCTGTCTCTCTTTATCCGTCTCTCTGTCTCTCTCTATCCGTCTCTCTGTCTCTCTCTATCCGTCTCTCTATCTGTCTCTCTATCTGTCTCTCTCTCCCACCCTCTCTTTCTCTCTCCCACCCTCTCTTTCTCTCTCCCACCCTCTCTCTCTCTCCCACCCTCTCTCTCTCTCCCACCCTCTCTCTCTCTCCCACCCTCTCTCTCTCTCCCACTCTCTCTCTCTCTCCCACTCTCTCTCTCCCACTCTCTCTCTCTCTCCCCCACTCTCTCTCTCTCCCACTCTCTCTCTCTCTCCCCCACTCTCTCTCTCTCTCTCTCCCACTCTCTCTCTCTCTCCCCCACTCTCTCTCTCTCCCACTCTCTCTCTCTCTCCCCCACTCTCTCTCTCTCTCTCCCCCACTCTCTCTCTCTCTCTCTCTCTCTCCCCCACTCTCTCTCTCTCTCTCTCCCCCACTCTCTCTCTCTCTCTCTCTCTCTCCCCCACTCTCTCTCTCTCTCTCTCTCCCCCACTCTCTCTCTCTCTCCCCCACTCTCTCTCTCTCTCTCCCCCACTCTCTCTCTCTCTCTCTCCCCCACTCTCTCTCTCTCTCCCCCACACTCTCTCTCTCTCCCCCACACTCTCTCTCTCTCCCCCACACTCTCTCTCTCTCCCCCACACTCTCTCACACTCGGGATCTGGATATCTTATTTACCCTATATATCTTAATTGCTCTATACTACACTGAAATAACCTATACTGCTTACTTCCAGATCTGACTCAAGCTTCACACTGAAGACATCGGAACTCCCCCCCCCCCCCCCTAACCCAGAAGACAGGTAGGGAACACATCCCCTCCAATGTATAACATTGCCGGAATGAGGGTACCTGGACATTGAGGGACTGCGGATCAGGTAAGATCCCAGGCGGGATTGCTGCTTTAAATATTCTGGCTTTTTTTTCTAGATTCGACATTTATACACACACACACACACACACGACTAATTGTAGTATAATGTAATACAATAAATAAACTAATGTCAAAAACGAATGTTCTTACTAGGAATTTGTTTTTTTAAAAATGAGGGACTGGGGGCGGGATTAGAGGCGGGGTTGGGGGCGGGGTTGGGGGCGGGATTAGAGGCGGGACTAGGTGGCGAGTAGATTTTTTGGTGATTTGTCAAGCACTGTATATATATATATATATATATATATATATATATATTTATTTTTTTAAGTGCCTTTTAGCATCAGGGCTTTGGAGCATTTGCAGAGATATAGGTGGCCGGTGCTTCAAGGGTTAATTGTATCCCTATAATATATATATGATTCTCCGCTATGACCACTTTGGAGCATTTGCAACTTATTTTTGCTTTGTTTGTCCCTCTAAACAATTTAGTAATGTGAAAAATGAGGAGTGGCCCAATTCCTAATACTAACCATAATTAATATTTAAAGTTTGTTTACTAAAACAAAAAAAAGCATGTTACATTTGAGAGGTACACAAGCAGGAAGAATAATTAACCCCTTTATTGCCCTTTGAACATTTATAAACATTCCCAGGATTGGCACCTCCATGGCCCTACGAACCCTTTTAAACACCCCCCTACCCTCCCTCCTGCAGCTGGGCAGCTCTGATTCTGCCCTCACCAGCTGCATCTGATCCTTCCTACTCCCAGGGAGTTCCTAGGAGCAATTATAACTCAGATCATTAAAGGTGATATATATATATGTCATAATAAAAAAAGATACAGCAATACAAAAAAACTGTCAATATCCTTCTAGAACCTTCCCCTCTCCTCGGATCACAAGAGGAGGGACTTCCGCTGCAAAAAGTACACATTTATTAACCCCTGCATGCTCGGGGCTTATCTGTTCTGGGTCCAGGGATGGAAGAGTTGTGTCCTAAGCTGATCTTCAGCCCATAGAGCCATGTCAAGCCCTGTCCCTTTACTGCAAGGGCAGTGAAGGTGGGAATTACAGTACAAAGAAGGCTGGAGTTTAGTGCTGCAGTTACTTTGACAATTAGATGGGGATTAAGATCATCCCCTGGCATCACAGAACAGGTAAACCCTGAGGGTGAAAGGAGTAACAAGTAGTGCAGGTTAGGGTCCCTGCAGCCTCCTCTGACCCCAATGACACCTGATCTTGCCTCTCCTCTGCAGATCACAATCGGATGGCAGGAGGTGGGGGAATCCTCACCCCATGTCACAGCTAATTATTCATTTCATTCATTTATTTCTTTATGCGAATGGTTGACTTTTTTCTCTCCGCTTGTTGGGCAGTCGCATGAATCACCAAAATCAGTAGGGGTTATTTCGGTAAACCAATCTCCATGATAAGAAATGCATGGAAGATTAAGATAAATTGCCGTATTTATGTAGGGAGCTTACCCCTCCCTACTACAGCTAAAGGGAGGAGACCCTTATCAACTCCTGCAAAAAACACAAGGATTGTATTACTACATTAACCCCTAGAACAGGGGTGCCCAAACTTTTTGCCTTGCAGCCCCCTGCCTGCTCTCACCCACTGCTCGCGTCCCCCTTTCTTCGTTTGAAGCGTGAAATGACGCTGCGAGACATGTGATGTCACGTGACTCCACGGCATGATTTGACATCGTGTTACCATGGCGACGCGTCGCCAAAGCCGACTGAGTCACGGTAAGTGAAGTGGCAGAGGCCTTGCGCGGTCCTTCGGCTTTTCATTTAAATGCCTTGCAGAAGAGTGCAGGGCCTCTGCAACCGCCATGCCCCCCCAAAAAAAATCTCCCCCGGTTCGGGCACCCCTGCCCTAGAATATGTAAAGGGTCATTCCCTGGTTTGATTTGGGGGGTTTCCTTAGTAAACCCATATAATACTCACAAGGAGTGTTTCCCTGTCTTATTGCACTAAGCAAGCTATGTGCTGAATAAAGGGGGGGTGGGGTGGTAACTCCATCACGTTTGAATTTATTGTGCTAACCCCAAAGGTTACTAGGGAGAAGTCTCCCTCTTCATTTGGGGGTTGTGTGTGCTGCTTGCTTTGAGATTTTATAAAATATTTAGAATGGCCTTTGATTCGACCTGTGGATGTCTCAGCAACCTGTACTCATGGGGCTTTTTTGGAATGTACCAGGTACTTCCATCTATTTTCTCCTCTGAGGTAGAGGGCAACTTCTGCTTTCATTTTGTTAGCAAAAGAAAGCTAGAAAGTCGGCACTGCACCATTTCTGCCCTCTCCTGCCCTCCCACTACTGCCATTGCTGAGCTGTGTAAAGAATTGTAGGGCGTGATCAGTGCTCGGCAGCTGTCAGTCACCGCCAAGCACTGAAACATGATGTCCCGAAATCCTTAGCACCGCACACCTACGTGCAGGGGTAGAGCCGGCAGTGGGGAGTTTCCCACTTCAAGCGAGGCCCTGCATGCCTGGGAAAACCAGGGGATGGAGGTAAGGGAGGCAGTAGGGGGGCTCTCCAGTGTGAGAGGGTGGTGTGACACAAGGGGGTGTAGTGTAACTAATTACGAACACGCCATGCTGTATAATGATGCATAGTATCTGTATGTTGACCATGAACACGCTGCTCTGTATAATGATGCTGATTATCTCTATACACTGATAACTAACACACCACGCTGTGTAATGGTGTTGCGTATCTACAGCTGCAGCTAGCTGGTGTCGACCATTTACCTTGCGCGTTCTGCAAGGTAACTTCCAGCTTCTTACGAGGTTCCATCTGCCAGATTAATGGCCCATTGGATTAACATAGCGGAGGTCACTGCTGTGTGAATCCTACCGAGCTACACCTGTATGTAAGAGACGCGCAGTCAGACATAGTCTGAAGCAGTCACTCTACCTGCGCGCCGCTAACAGGCGATCGCGGGGCTTTTATTCTATTTTAATCACATAGTATTGTAGCAGGGGGTCTCCGGAGCTGAACCGCATTGATTTCGGTCCGGGGACTCCCTTCTTCCCGTGTTACAGACCTCGTTATGGGGTGCCGGTGTCCCTCTGGTTTGTTTAAATCCCCCGATGACTGTTAGAGGCGCGCAGGTAGAGTGACTGATTCTGTCTCACTCTTAGGGGGCGATTCAATAAGCAGTGATAACTGCTTTTAAGACCGATACTGCCTTCTGCGCGATTCACTAAGCAGTGATAACAGTGCTTTATCGGCCGTAAAAGACATATTTTCAGCCCCCCAAAAAAATGGGGGAAAAAAACCATCCGATCAGGCAAAAAAACAACAAACGTGCCGTTTTTTTGCCAGTCAGTGCGATTCACTAAGCAGTGATAAGTGAAACATACTTTAAAAGCACACCAGATTTTTGCACCAGCTAAAGGCTGGCACAAAAGAAATGGAGACATGAGAAAAATCATTGTTTACGTTTTTTTTCACCACACAATTAATACAACAGGCCGACGGGTGTCCCCGGGTGATCCCCACGGGAGTCCGGGGCCCTCAGGTGATCACTGCGGGAGTCCGTGGGTCCCCGCTGGCCTGCGGTACCAATCGTGTGGCCAAAAAAACATAACACCCAATACTTTGCAATAAATACACCTCCATGTCCTCTGTTGCCACAAACAATACAGTACAATTAAAAACAATCTAATGTCACATAACTCCTTAATCACCTTAGTGGTTAGTAACCACTATAGTAATTAAGGGGTTAACCCACCCTCTCCACTACCCACCCAGGAGGCCTAACCACCCTCCCCAGGCAACTACCCCCACCCTTCACCCATTCATTGGTACAGTGGGTACATCATGCCCATATAATATTGGCCTGATTTACCACTATAGCAAGAAATGGTGAAGGAATAAAAAACCAGGCCCAAATAAAACATTACATTGCAAAATGAACATATTACTAATGCCAATCAAACAATGGAATGGCACAGTGGGTACATCATGCCCATATAATATGGGCATGATTTAACACTATGCCAGTCAATGATCAACCTAAAAAAACAATCACAAACAAGATCCAATGCATTCAAAACAATCTCAAACTAAAAACAAATAAAGAAGTAAACCGAAGAAAATTACCACCAATCAATTAATCCAATCCAAAATAAAGACCAGAATAAACAATTAAAACACCAAAACAAAACCATGACTAAATAAAATAAATATCTAAATAAACTGCATCATTCCAAATCAAAAGTCAAAAAATAATCCAACATTAAAAAGCAAACACCAATCAAAAGCCAGAAATAAACAATTTAAAACACCAGCATCGGATGCCAGTGTAGCCACCATTTTTAAAGCATCCGTGTCACATGACACGGGACATTTAAATAATGGAGGCGATACCGGCACCCCATATCTGGGTCTGTAACTCGGGAAGAAGGGGGTCCCCGAGGCTGAAATCAATGCGGTTCATTTCGGGAGACCCCCTGCTCCCGCACACTATTAATAAAAATTACATTAATGCAGCTTCATTACCATAGTGGATAGCTGCTACGGTAATGAATTATTTTTTATTGATATGTGTGTTTTGATACTAGTGTACATGAGCAGGGGCTCTCTTGAGCTGAACCACGTTGGTTTCAGCCTCGGGGACCCCCTACTTCATGAGATGCAGGCCCCATTATGGGCTGCTGGTATCCCCCTGCAGAATTTAAATCCCCCTGTCACGTGATACGGGAGCTTTAAAAGCACAGGGGACACCGGCACCCCATAATGGGGCCAGTATCTCATGAAGTAGGGGGTCCCCGAGGCTGAAACCAATGCGGTTAGCTCAGGAGACCCCTGCATATGTACACTAATATTAAAATGTATATGTATACTGTACAATCGCCTGTATGAGCCGTGCATGGAGACACAGCGTCTGGGTTCATTTTTTATCGTGGATTACAAATTTCCCAATCGGGCGCAAAAGCTCACTGCTTAGTGAATCGCCCCCTTACAGCGCATCTCTTACAGACAGGTGGAACCCGGTAGGATTCGCAAAGAGCGCGTCCCATTCAAACGTAGGGACCCCCGCTGTGTTAATACGATGGGCCATTTAATCTGCTGCAGACCAGCTCGCGGGGTATTTGGAGACTTGGCCGCCATTTTGTCCCGTGATTTGGTCGACAACAGCCAGCTGCAGCTGTATGTACTGGCAATGAACACGCCATGGATAGCGTTTCTGCTAACAATTGTTATATACCCACTGATTTACAGCCATCATTATTAAAATAATTAGAAATATTTGAAGAATATTTTGATATGGCAGCCAGTCAGTCACCATGGTTAAGTAGTTCCGGGGATCACAATCTCTGATCTTGAATCAGAAGTCACAAATCAATGTGAAATATGTAATCTGAGCTAAAAATCATTTAGATACATACAGATGTAGACAACATTATTGCAGCCTGTGGAGCGCTCCCATGGGTGAAATAACACAATAGCCTCGCCCCCTTCTTGCGCACGGCTGAATCAAACAATGGCTGCTTTTCCCGCTCAGCACTGTGTATGTCCTGCTGCAGAGCGCCAACCATGGCAATAAAGTTGGCTACAGCTGCCCTCTGAAGATTTGAATACAAAAGAAACATCGTAAATATGCAAGAAATACAATGGTATATCTGATAGGCTAACACTGCGCTTATAGTGACAGCGACGCGACGTCGCTTCAAAACAAATGTATTAGAGCCGACGCGTGCGCTTATAGTAAGCGCGACCCAACGGTGCGACGGATTGGTCGCGGTCGCTGAAAGTCAAGTCAATTTCAGTTTTCCAGCGACCGCAGCGTGACGTCACCGGCGCAGTCGCCGGCACTATAAGCGCAGCTTAAGGGTGAGTCCACCCTAGTGCTTGCCGAGTTTAGTTTCTGCATTTTAAATTTTCTCGGCGTGGGCACGCACGCTCTCCCAAGCTTGGCGCTTGGGGAGACAAAAAAAAAAGAGAGCTTGAAGCGCGCTCAACATGCACCCAATGCCCCCCCGTGGGCACTTGCAAAATAGCCAGAACACCCGGCGCTCATGCTTGGAGAGCTCGTGACGTCACCGCTCTCAAGCACGAGCACGGTCAGCGCCAGCGGGGCCGCAGCCTAAAAGGGCAAAAGGATGCCCATCGCTCATTCATGTTATTATAAATACACAAAGGCATGCAGAAATTAAATTAATATTACAAAAACTCAACTGCTGGCATGATTGCATCTTGATTACTTCTTATAGCTCTGCCAAAGAGCAGGAGTTATGATGTGCTTGAAAAATTTCTACTGAACTGATCGCTGTTCTTATCATTAACATATGAGTAATAGTTTCGCAGTTTGACATTTAAATATGTTAATCTTTATCTGTGAGTATAATCTGTGAATTCAACCTTGCTTGCTCTAAGGAGCTATTTTAACATATTACAATCTATTGTACTAAAAGGGAAGCCAATTTGTAGTCATTTTTTTTAATCATTCACAAAACATTTGCTGAATATATTGATTACTGTTATATATAAAGTATGAACTAAATCATAGACTGTCACGAGAGACCAGACAATTTACTCTGGGATTGCAAACAAAGACAGAACGAGGAGGTTGAATTAACTACTGTAGGTTTATTCCAGCCGAAGCCAACAGGGAGCAACACAGATGCTTAACACAGTCACAATTTACCAAGATAGGGGATTACGAGGGACTCCTAGTTTACTAGCTGAGGGAGCTTAACCAGGATGTCTCCATGATCTGTCCGCCTCAGGATATCCCAGTTACAAGGGATCACCGCCTCACGGGTCACTATTCGGATTTCCAGCTGGTCTCTTGACACCGAGACCAATCACAAATGACTGTGGAACTCTGATTGGCGTCGGCTTACTTAGAAACCTGGCCCCCATCTGAAAGCATCGACAGCCGGGTGCCGACCAATCGGCAAAGAGATTGTCTGCGCTTAGCCAATCAGAGACCGAGGGCTCGCCCTGGATGGCCCATTCAGCACTGGCAGCTGGAACCGTGCTTTAGGATGGCCCCAACGGGTGAGTCTCAGGGAGAGGGAAATATGAACTGACTATTAGGGAGCGAGCCGATGGGCCAAGGTCCCGGGCACCTTTCTCCGGTTTCAGCTCCATACCTCCAGCAGGGCGAGACACCTCGCTGCCGGGGAGAGAACAATACTACGGCTTTGAAGTGTGTACTCTCCCAGCAGGTGGGTGCATCCCCAGTCCAACTCCCCTTTGTCTCACAACACTACACCTAGCCCAACAGACAGTCCTTGGATTCATTGTATGTTGGCATCGCTAAGCGAATTACGGGCCCAACATACAATGAATCCTACAGAAAACACGCACAGTGAATTACAAACCTCAAATAAACTGTTCTTACCGATAGCTAACCGAGGGAGCAAATTAATAATGGTGGCAGACATTTTGTCTGTAGTAAGATTTCCATCTTGTCCCAATGCCCGGGTAGCCATCTTGAAAAATAGGAGCAACCAGCGGGCTTAACCTTTAACACTGTATACGGAGCCAGGCTGCCCCTACAGTCACAGTAGCGAACATTTGCTGTACACAGAATTTTCTGAAAAGCTAAGAAATACAAAATATAAAAGAATAAATCTTTGCACCCCTTAAGTGTAATTCTTTTTTTAATTATTATTATTACAAATAAGAACAGATATACAGTAGCATTTTCCATGGTTTGTAATGCAATGAAACGCAATGGGTGTTATTTATTAAACTGCAACAGTGCCGATCAGGACATTACCGCACGTAAACTCAAATGGAAATCAATGGCAGTTTCCATGCGATAGTGCCGGTCACTGCACCTGTATAGCCTTGTAAATAGTGCATTTTTTGTGCAGTATAGTAACCACGGGGTTAAGCGTTTTGCTAAATGTGTTAAAGTTCTGCCTTTGGTGTGGATCTGTGTCATACAAAATTAGGTTTAACATGCAGGTCCATGTAGTAAAGTAATGAAGGGAATATGTTTTCTCAGGAACCAACTTTCTCCAATTACCATTGTGCCGGCGTCAAATGACGCAGTGGGCTCATGTGATGTCACGTGACACCACAGCGTAATTTGACGCAACGTCGCCCGAAGCCAGCTGAATTACAGTAAGTGAGTTACAGAGGCCTCGCGCAGAAGAGCGCACGTCCCCAGCTTGCGCACCCCTGGTTTAGACTACACCTGGCAGTGGGAAGAGCTTTTTATTTTAACCTCCTGGACACTTAATATTTCAAAACACTTATTTTCTAAACAAAGCATCAGATGAAAAAAATAAAAACAGCTTTGGACATATACCTCTTGCTATTTATTTATTAAGTGTTTTACCAGGAATGTTTTATACATAGAGAGTTGCCTCTCGTTCCCAAGTATGTCCTGAGCACAGAGTTATGACGACAATACATAGTCATTTTATTAAATGAACAGAGGTTATATATTCAATTTCCAGACATTTCATGGACAGTTAAGAGATATGATTATGGGCATACATAATATTTACAGACAAGGTTACAATTGTGTTAGAAGAGGTAGGATAAGCCTGTAATGTGTTAGAAGTGGCCCTGCCTCAAGGAGCTTACAAACTATAAGGCCAGGTAAACTGAAACATTGGGTACAGGGGATGAGAGGGATGGGGAGTTTCAGATTAACATAGAGTAGCTATAACATTACCAAACATCAGTGAACGGCAGCAACGGCTCACACCCTTTGGGGCGACGCACATGTAGACTGAAGGGGTTTAGATTGAATATAGCTGTAGTTTCAAAGTCTTTTGTCCACCTGGGTTATTAACATTCAAGTGGGCGGGGCTGACGAAACACATAGCAGTAAGCAAACGCAGATGTGAACCCTTAGCACGCTGGCTCTGTAAAGAGAGGAGCAGCTCTAGGCGAACCCTTTCTTGTAGTACATAAAAAATGATATGCAAAAAAATGGTGACCATTTATACACTCTGATTACATTTGAAATTAAAGAATTGTTCACTTTCAAGACCAAGTCATAAAAGTGCCCCATATCAAGTGAAAAGTGACAAACGATGGTCAGGCACACCTCTACAGGACTGTCAGGTCTGGTTTTACGCTCTGTGAGACGAGAGACGATTGCGAGGTATAAGAATTTGTGTTTGTCATGATAATATGAGATATTATGTATTTTAATCAATCTGGTGCTTCAGGTGTTAATGTAGCAACAGTTTGAGTTTAAAAATACAATATATTGGGTTTATGACAGGTCAAGATTTTTCTTGGGTCTGTGCAAACCGACAAAGAGGACTTAATTAGGGAGGGGGGGGAGGCTATCACTAATGGCCCACTATAAGTCACTTATGTGTTTAGAAGGTCATAAACGATAACCAGAGATTATTCTGTCAGCCTCAAAGAAAACGTAATGTTCGTGAATGATTACTGGTGCATTCCAAAGAGAGGTGACCCACAGGTCATGACTTAGTTGGGGACTTTATTAAAAATTAGAATATCCTGTGATGTCATCATATGTACATAATAATAATTACATATCTGTAATCGTGGCCAAGAGTTGCATGCAATGAGACCACACACGACATGAGTAGGAGTTGCCAAGGACAGATTAATGTGATTAGTCTCTTTGTGTCCATCATGATCGCCTGAATCTAATGATGTGACTCACGTTTGTCTATGTATTAGAGAACGGAAGTTATGAGTGTGTTTATATATTGAGGCAAAACCTTAAACATTGTATGTTAGGTTTCTTTTTATTCTGTCGTAAAACAATCAATTTAGCAGCTGATTTATGACAGGGGTGGGCTTATGCCCCACAAAGTGGATCGGAACTCACAAGGAGAGAGGGGATTGTTGTTGGAGGCCATACTGTATCATTTAAAGTTGTGCAGAACATAAACTATTTTTTAAGTCTTACTAGTCTGTAATGATAAAGATATGCTAACCTCTAAGTAACATCTTGGAGTCTGGTTTTAAGAAATCAACCTCCCTCACAATAGCAAACTGTCATTTTTAATATAAACAATTGGAGAAAGTTGGTTCCTGAGAAAACATATTTTTGACTGATCCTTTGATCCATCAGTGGTACCTGGGTACAGGAGTGCCCAGGGAGGTATATAAGTGCACCAACGATGCACACAGAGGTAGCGCTACATCACATTTGGGTAGTACTGTTCTATGGACACCGGGTGTTTAGGTGCCTAGGGCACCCTCAGTACTTTGTGGGAACCACACCGGGGTGTCGTGTATTGTGCTTGGGCATTGTATTGTGAATATTGTATTGTGGGTGTGTTATTGTTATAGTGTGTTATAGTAAAGAAGTTATATTAGAACTCTGTGTATAGTGGTTATTGAGTCCTATGTGGGACCATCTCGCTGTGCTGGGATCCCTCATAGGTGGAGGCGCTGCACTGAACAGGGAGAGAGCTCACCCCAGGCTCCCAGAAGCGGAGGCTTGGGCCTCCTGCGCGCCAACAGATACAGCAGCACGCGTAGTTTCCTTAGTCCTAGGGAAAGGGGGCTACACTTGCAATAGCTGTGTTGCTTTCTTCCCCTACATCACTATCTCCTGGGAGCCCACGTACACTTGTACATTAATTAGAACTAGCAGAAAATTAGCTTTTCTGCCGCACTTGGTATTGTGTATTAAGTTATCCGGGCTCTGATCTCACCTTCTTAGCAATAAATTAAAAAAGATAGCTCAACATGACTAGCTGGGGAAGTTTGTATTTTTAACGTGTGCGAAGCAGAATGAAAGAAGATACACTAGCCCTCCCCAGAGACTATATCCCCAGAGGGATCAATATAAAGAAAAGCATGGGCCATTGCTTTTCGGTGTGGTCCATATTTGGGAGTTGAGGCCTTACTTGCCATGTCGGCCTCATTTGCATGTTGGCAATTACATTTCCCACTTTAGCCGGGTATATTCTTAAAGCTTTCACTGTGCATTTTCTTGAACACAACCGGTGCCACCTTCCTGCCAATATGAGGCAGTGAGAACATTTGAGGAAAGGTGACCAGGCAAACAATCTGGTCCCCTCTGTCATCTCTTTTTATGTGGGTTGGCGCTGCCGACTTAGATGTTGAGGGTAAACAGCTGACCCTCCAACTGTACCATTTTGGCACGTACCATACAGTTTTGAGGCATACTTTACCGTCCTGGAAGCAGTGTACCTGCGCGTACCGGTTTCCCGGTGATAAACGGCCATTCAGAATCTTTGGCAATGCTGATTGGCTGTCAGTGTGGCAGCACTACATGCCCAGTCTATCAGCATTGCAGTGCGGGGGGGTCAGGGGCTAACAGTTATGCACTCATGGCCCAGGTCCCTCTGCCACTACCAGCGCTGCCTGCAGCCTGGGACGTGGAGTGTGGCTATTTTTATTAATTATAATTATTTGCAAAATGTTTTAGGGGTGTTGGGTGTCTATATGAGTAGGGTATTGGGTGTATATGAGGTGGTTATATATAAGGGGCATCTGTGTGTAATAGATGTACGTGTACCTATTTTAATCTGGGAAATTTTATAGGGAATGAAACAGGAATATAGATTTTACTGTTTTATTAGAAGGAAACAAATTGGCACCTGGCCCTTTAAGAGACTAAACAAATCATAAAATAAAAAGCTAGCTCCCTCTTGGAGCACTGACTGTATTTTTACTGCAGCACTGTCAGCCTTACCAGCCTATAACTAACTAATTCCCCTGCCAAGCCCAGCTAAGCCAGTTCCTGGAAACCTCCCCCACAGTCTCTCCCAGTTTACTGCTGCAGTGTCTGTAAAGAGGTTGCTTCCCCAAGCAGAGCGATTCTTCCACACAGGAGTTTTCCTCCCTGACACCTCCTCCCCACACCACTCTCCCTGAAGCTCTGCTTAGGGTTGCCAGGTGGCTTCTCCACAAATACTGGACACAATGGGGAAAGGTGTGATGCGCTCGATGCACACACACACAAACGCTCACTTGATACACACATTCCTCTCTCCGCTCCATGCTGTTTTTGCCTCTCCTTAGCCCCACCCCCAGGATCCTCCTGACACCTCATCCTGATTGGCTGCATTACTCAGCAGCCAATCCGGATGGCGGAAGCTGCCCAGCTCCCTAGCAACAGCTCTGCTCGCTCTCTGCTCAGGGAAATCCTGCGGCCGCCCAAGCCGCAGGTCACTATGTCCAGAGAGGTAATACTGAACACATACATGTCCAGTATTACCTCACGTTTTACTGGAGTGTCCAAACACAGGACAGTCGGGTTCAATACTGGACACCTGGAAACCCTAGCTCTCCGCTATCCGTGTTCTTAAAGGTGGCGGATTGCAGCAGCTGGCTTGGATACTAGGGCTGCATGGAAATCTGGCCTAGCTACCCAAATGCTGGCCTGGATTTCTTATTATTACCCCAGCTGCTGCCCATACAGTATGTATGTATATCTTTATTTATATAGGGCCAAGAGCTGTACTTTACGCTTTACAAGAGATACAGTACAGAGAATTATAGTACAATAAGTGCAACAAATAAAATCAAACCATAGGAAAATAAATCCCTGCCCCGGACAGCTTACAATCTAAAACAGGGGTGCTCAACTCGAGTCCTCAAGCCCCCGCAGCAGGTCAGGATTACAGGATATCCCCGCTCCAGCACAGGTGGCTCAAAAAGTTCCTACTTCAACATAGGTAGCTCAATTAGTTGCTCAGTCTTTGCGCCACTTATTGAGCCCACCTGTGCTGAAGCTAGGATATCCTGAAATCCTGACCTGTTGAGGGGGGGGGGGGGGGGAGTGTTTGAGGTCTGGAGTTGAGCACCCTGACTCTAAAATGTATTTGTTTTATTCTTTCTATACGAAGGAAATATAAGTAGAGAGCATACTCATGGTGAACCAGGCACAGTGAGCACAATGCCAAAAGATTTACTTATAATTATACCAGCAAGAAAGATTCATGTGGAAAAGCCTAAGATGGTTGTACGGGTTAGAAAACTTAAGACTGGACTAGTCCCTCTGCCACAGAGCCCTATTCTACTGTACATTGTTTTGCATGTGCTCCTTGGAAAAGTTTGATGCAATAAAACAAATCAAAAACAAATTACTACAAAGAAGGTTGTTGTATTAGGAGAGTTCAAGAAAAGGTTGCAGAACCGTCCAGAGCATCGGATTTCAAAACTTCACAGGATGCCTACAGAGAAAAGAGGCTGCGTGGAACAATTACAAAAACCAACATTGGGCTCTCTGACCTTCTTTCCCATTCAATTAAAAACAACAAAACATGGCGACATATATACACATATATTTTGGTATCTAAAATACATTGCACATATTTGCAGATACAGATATTCATCCAGATATAATTATATACACCCTTTTATGGCCCCTAATATATATGCTGTAAAGCCCTCTTCTCCTTACTTCACAAGATTTAAGCCCCGTTCAAATCAATGGATCCTAAATCTGAGGATATTAATAAGTGGCTATTGTGCTGTTGCAATGGAAAGCTGAATCATAATTATGCTGTGGCCATTTAATAACTGTCCGGTAGAAGAGCCACGTGCGTCTATTTAGCTAATAAGCAGCATCTCTAAGGCTTCTAAGGCCGAGCTCATGGTGGCGGTGCGGGTCCGCGCTTTCTTGCGCGCCACCACAAGCACTCCTGCAGCCCCAGTATTCTGGAGGCCAGGGTCATGTGTAGGATGATTAGCCCAGATAGGTTCAACTCAGCCCCCTTTCCAAATCACTCCAAGTCCTCTAATATTTCCTTCACTTTATTGGAAAAGCAGCAGTAAATACAGGCACTTGTGGATGGTGTGTTGTAGTGATTTGTAGTTAGAAGCAGGTGAAAAGGATAAGGCCCTGTCACTAGAGCAATTACAGGAGGGGTACTCACTCAGCCAGTGTTGGAGGTGGAAAAGGAAGTCCCAGTGTATGCTGGGTAGCAAGATAGCCTGGGAACACACCATCTGTAAGCAAAGCAGAGGGGGAGAGGGCAGACTAACCCATTCTGACAGAAAGGCTGAGGTTGCTGTAGCAACTCACAGGCATAATGCAGAGACAGGGATTGCAACACTGTGTCTATCACACGGGCACTGTGTGTGTGCACAGAACAAAACACATGCAGCTGGAAATGAGAAACTGACAGGCAGAAACTGCAAAGGAAAGGGGGGGGGGGTGAAACAGAAATGTGGTTCTTGTTCCATGACACCCAGCGATGTGTGCACTAGGCTGCAGGAGATTGTGGGGGCGATGGGGGTTTTGGCGGGGGTCTGGCGAACGCGTCACGAAGCTGGTTCGCCCTCATTGGCTGAACCAGCTCACGTGACACTGACGTCACGCGACTGCAGCCCGAAATCTCAAACTTACTTGTCGGGCTGAAATGTAGCAGCGTCGATGCGTGCAGTGCCACGGGCACTTGAGGAACTACAATAGGAAATCAGGTAAGAGTCCCGCAAGTGCCCGCGCACGCAAGCGCGCGCACGTAGCGAAGGCGTCACCATGAGCTCAGCCTAAGTCGCCTACAGCATTCGGGTTGGTGCGCAGAGCCGTCTTACAAACCCTCCCATCTATAGTAAGTGTTAGAGGCGCTACATTGAGAAATTATAACATTATTTCTCTATTGTCTCCAGGAATTCATTAATCTTGTTTAACATTCAATATTTGGAGTTCAACAAGCGGCAACACACTTCAAGGAATACTTTGGCACAGGTGTCACCCCATGAAAAAAGACAACTTTTCACCATTTGGCATTCAATTTCCACCGCACAGAAATCTTCCCTTACTAACTAACTGTCTTGACTGAACAAGCAGACAGACTATCCTACAGCAGGTCATATGAGCTAATGTAAACCTGAGATCGACATGAGATGCAAAGCAAGTGTTAACAGAAGAAAAAATAGGAAGGTGTGTAATAGATGTACGTGTACCTATTTGAATCTGTGACATTTTGGAGGGAATGAAACAGGAATACTGTATAATTTGTACTGTTTTATTAGCAGACAACAAATTGGCACCTGGCCCTTTAAGAGACTAAACAAATCATAAAATAAAAAGCTAGCTCCCTCTTGGAGCACTGACTGTATTTTCACTGCAGCACTGTCGGCCTTACCAGCCTATAACTAACTAATTCCCCTGCCAGGCCCAGCTAAGCCAGTTCCTGGAAACCTCCCCCACAGTCTCTCCCAGTTTACTGCTGCAGTGTCTGTAAAGAGGTTGCTTCCCCAAGCAGAGCGATTCTTCCACACAGGGCTTTTCCTCCCTGACCCTGGGAGCTGTAGGGAACACCTCCTCCCCACACCACTCTCCCTGAAGCACTGCTTAGGGTTGCCAGGCGGCTTCTCCACAAATACTGGACACAATAGGGAAAGGTGTGACGCGCTCGATATGCACACACGCTTGAGAAACACACACCGCTCTCAGCTCCATGCTGTTTCCTCCTCTCCTTGGCCCCACCCTCAGGCTCTTGATACCTCCTCCTGATTGGCTGCATTCCTAACAGCAGCTAATCAGGATGGAGTAAGCTGCATGTTTTTTTTTGTGGTATGATCTGGTGAGCTAAAAAATAAATAACATGATTTTATCTATGATGACATTTCTTATTCCCTGTGCTCTTGATAAACTGCTGTCCGCTGCTGGGGAAAGTACTCCCACCACAAAGTAGTTGCCAGCTTCCAGTGTTTGATAAACAAAGCAGGGAAGTGATATGACAGAATTCTGAGCTCTATGTAACGATAGGCAGCGTCTATAGATTATTCTTACAGATGTAGCAAGCCTTAACGTCTTCAGTGCCGCTGCCACTCATGTTCACGGCCAACGAAGGATTACCGCAGGGGGGATCCCATTCAAAAGCACGGACCCCCGCAGTGTGATCGCAACAGACAGTGTCCCCAGCGCTGCAGACTTTTGCCTGTTAGTCCGAGGCGCTGGGGACAGTAAGTCTTGCTACAGTACATCTGTAGTGGTACAATTTTCAGGGTACATCTGTGTCTTCCTGCGACGATATGACGGATTTATGGAGCAGGTGGGAGAGGTCAGGGTGGAGTTACATCCCTGCTCTGATTGGCTGGTTTACCATGTGAGTCCGGCCATGTGTCATTTCATGACGTTTTCTTAAAGGCAATAGCAGCAAAGCCATTCTGATTGGCTGTGCTGGCATTGCCTTTAAGTGACGTCATCAATTTTTTTACATCGGCCAAAACACATGGTTTTCACGGCCCAATCAGGGCCGTGGGAACCATATGACGACAAATGTGACGTCATAGGCCTTTAAAAGCCTATGTCGTCTCATTTTGAAGGCAGATGCCGAGGAGGACGGACCTCCTCCTGAAGATTGAAGACCAGGGCGTGGCACCGGACGTCAAGAAGACCCCGGAACAAGGTATTTTAATACAGATTCACTAAGAATAAAACTAGTACAA
Organism: Ascaphus truei; assembly: GCF_040206685.1. Lineage (NCBI taxonomy): Eukaryota > Metazoa > Chordata > Amphibia > Anura > Ascaphidae > Ascaphus > Ascaphus truei. Next base: position 354,244,159 of record NC_134483.1, on the reverse strand, counting down.
CCCTTGATTGTCATGTTTTATTATTTTAATGTTTAATTTGGTTTTTTTTTTTCTTTTATGGGTTCCTGTTCCTGGATCGTGTCGTGGATTGTTTCGTGGATTTCTTCGTGGCTTGCTTCCTGGATTGGTTCCTGCACTTGTTCTTGGATTGGTTCCTGGTTTGGTTCGTGGATTTGTTCCTGGATTGTGTCGTGGATGGTGTCGTGGATGGTGTCGTGGATTGGTTCGTGAGTAAGCTGATCAACGGGAGTCGGTGGGGGCAAGTAATGGTAAGTTAAATAAAGAAATGTACTTAATGTAACTGGTTTTTTTGTTGCTTTTTCATGTTTTCATTTTTTATAATGCATATCATTTCTTCCCACTGTATGTATGTCTGTATGTATGTGTACAGATATATATACAGGGTAAGAAATGATAGTGATGTTAAAGCTTCTTATTCTGTATTGTTAATCATTGTGGCTATGCATTGATGTGTGCTAAATGTATTTTATTTTTAGACAGATGTAAGTTTTGGGCTTCCAGGCCGTACAGTAGGATATGGAAAGCCTTGCTTTAGTATATTGTAATTGTTGGTGTACTTTTGACTATGTTTTGAAGTTGTTCTCTGTTAGGATAGCTTTAGTTCATTGTGTAATTGGTATGGATGGTATTTTAATTGTTTAGGGATGTAAGTGTTGTGTGGTAATTCATTGATGGTGAGTTTATTGGATTAAATAATATACTTCTTGTGATGTATGGCGATTTGAGTGAGATTATTGTATTCTTAACATTGATTTGCAGCGTGTACATGCAGTTTACATGTTATGCTACATGTATACACTGTAAATGCAATGTTTTATGAGGCATGTGAGCCTACAGATTGAATGATTAAATGGAATTTGGTTAGGCAATTGGTTTTTATTTCACTGAGGATGTTATGCATAACTGTTGTAGGCATTGCAGGATGGCTTCACCCCTTAATTACCTTTCAGGTTAGTACCCGATAAGGTGATTAAGGGGTTCAGTGTTATGTTACTGGTATTCAAATGTTTTGGCTATTTATTATTTTGGCAACGGACACCAAGGATTATGCTGGTGATGGAGACTTCTTATTGATGAGGTTAGTACAATTTAAATCACTTTATTACCGTATTGAATGTGTTTAATAATGGCCAAATAATGTATTATACCTATGTGGATAATATTTATTTGGCTCATTATTGTACTGTATGTGCTGGGGGAGGGGGTATAGGCCCCAAGGGTATTTGGTAGTACTCCCCTGTGGATAGTCGGTGAGGGTGGTTGGGCCTCAGGGTTGGGGGGGTTAGTGGGAGAGGGTATGTGGGTGATGGTGGGTTAACCCCTTAATGACTGTAGCGGTTAATAACCGTTATGGTGATTAAGGGGTTAGGGGACATTACATAGAATGTTTTAATTATTGTGTCTGTTTTGCAGAAGCGGATGGGGCATGGGCAGGATGAAGATGAGGATGGCCTTCATCGTGGCAGTGGGACATGGGTGAGTGCTATATGTATTTAAAGTCTTTATTGTTGTGTATGTATTGTAAATGGACAACTGCACTATTATCCATTTGTGGATAATAGTCATTCTGCCCATTACTATACTGTATGTTGTGTATTGCTGCTATGTTTATTGGGGGCATTTGTCCCCAATAAACATGCTACTATGCGTTAACCCCTTCATTGCCTTAGCGGCTATCCGCTATGGTAATGAAGCAGCATTAATGTATTTTAATAATATTGTACGGAAGCAGGAGGCCCCCTGAGCTGAAGCGCATTTATTTGTGGCTCAGAGACCCCCTGCTTCCCGAGTTACAGGCCCCGGTTTGGGCCATCGGTTACAGTGTGGACGCCATGTTTATTGCGGGGACGCTATAAACATGGCGGCGACACTGCCACCCGATGACACATACCGGGGCCTGTAACTCGGGAAGCAGGGGGTCCCTGCTCCACAAAGCAATGCGGTTCAGCTCAGGGGACCCCCTGCTCACTGTACAGTATAATTAAAAAGACATTCATGCTGCTTCATTACCGTTGCACATAGCCGCCAAGGTAAGGAACGAGTCTTTATTGATGTGTGTGTGTTTTATTTATACTGTACATGTGCAGAGGGTCTCCGGAGCAGAACCGCGTTGGTTTGAGGTCCGGGGACCCCCTGCCCCCCGAGATACAGGCCCCTTTATGGGGTGCCGGTATCCCTCTGGTTTGTTTACAGGTCGCGGTCACGTGATTGGGACCTTTAAACGCCGAGGGATACCGGCACCTCATAAAGGGGCCTGTATCTCGGGGGGCAGGGGGTCCCCGGACCTCAAACCAACGCGGTTCAGCTCCGAAGACCCCCTGCACATGTACACTATGAATAAAAGTTGTTTTTAAATACTTTTTTTGGTGCCGATGTTTGCGCTGAGAGAGCGGCTTGTCTCTCTCAGCTGCAAACATCTATCGGCACCAAAGGCTTATCGGGAGCCTTATCGGGAGCCAGGCTATATCGCCACAGCTCATCGGCAGCTTTGCTTTCGCAGTGCTTCAGCAGGGATCGGAAGGATTCGGCCCTTACTGAATACTGCGAGGGCAAATCGCCCAAAAAAAACATTTTCGCAATTCGTGCCGAAAATTTTGTATCGGGGCTTACTGCATGAGGCCCTATGTGTGAAAAGAAGATGTAAGTTACCCTAAGATTGTACAAACATGATTCAAGAGGGTGCAAATATACAACCGAATGCATAGATGACTCAAAGTGTGTACATGACTCCAGCAGTGAATACTGTATGACTCCAATATAATGCGTTCATCACAGTGCACACACAGTGTGTACAGCAGTATTCATTGTTCCCTTCCGGTGGGATATTAGTGATATTGTGCACCAGCACTTCCATGTAATCCTATATAAACTCTGTGATATCCTGTGTTATAACAGGATATGTGTTATATGAGGGAACCATGTCCAATGTTAAATCTGTACACTCCAGCAGAGTGGAATAGCTAACATACTGCAGCTGTTTCTCTTTTTTCTGCATTTACCTGTGTGAAATGTAAGAAACGTGTCAGAAATGTGTTTTATTTAAAACATTTGCTTTATTACAGGAGTTTACTGTATAGTGCCGCAGATTTGGTGAATTGTTTGTGACAAAAAAGGACAAGTGATACAATGACTGACTCAGTCATACAATATATTTGTCACTGCAAGGGACTGTATTTATTATGGAAACGGTCCCCATTGCTTCCAATATGGTTCCCTTCTCAGAGATTGTATCCAGTTTGTGTCGGAAAACTTTCATGCTTTACTCCTGCTGTTTTCAAAACAGATCTGTCAAATGTGACTTCCATGGATATACTTCAAATGAGTTTATGAAATGGTGAGAAGGAAAAAGAGGATAATGTATGCTTAAGGTACTTATCATCTGAGCTATTTTATTTTTAGTCTTGAACCAATAATACCCTCTCTCGGGCATTATAGACAAGGTGGTTTAAAACACGGCCCTGAAACACATTTCACAAAATCAAAATAATATTCCAATGGACACAGTCAGTTAGGTGAAGCATTGCGGCAAAGTGTCCCTTTTTGCATTGTTTTAGTTATAAACCCAATTGAGCTTGTGACACACTAGGGGCTATAATTCTAATTACTCTGAAGAAGTAGCTCCGGTGTTTTTCCCCCCACAAACAATTGTGATAAACTGTCGAAGCCTGTTTCCTTCATTTTTTTTATAGGGCGAATAGATGGGCGAAGTGACCCCAAAGACAACTTTCAATGGATTTCTCTCCTTCCTTTATTTAATATTCTCTGAAGTGGTGTTATCTGAGAAATTAATAAAAACATTTTTTGGGACTAGTCCAGAACTTCAACAATCTGTATGGGCTTCGCAATGTAGAAAACTTTATGCAAGTCCTGGACTCCTTACAAAACCTCCCACCATATCACAATATTGTATTCACTTCTTAGTATGCATAGTGGCCCTGAAGGCATGCATCATTCATGCCTTTAAGTCCACTCTGGTACCTAAGGGAATAAACATGAAGGCATACAAGGGGTTAAACCTCCTCCCCCCACCCCCTGGGGCCTCCATCCCCGTGGAACCTACCTACAACATCCCCTCTATTCCCAAACTCCCCAACAGCCTTTATAGGATTGGGTAACAGCCCTTGTCGATCCACTGTTGGAGGGAGCTCCCCCCCACAAGGTTCTTCCAGGTACTGCAGGTGCAAGCCACTCTTCTCCATGTTGCTCCACCAAATTTTCGGATTTCATCCTCTCATCTTACTTTTGGTCGTCATCTTGGTCTTTTGATATCCTTGGCATCCGGTCGAGTACCATCTTTCTCCAACAATTACTTCTTGCGATATGTCTGGCCCAGTGCCATTTTAATTTCTTCACCCTTGTGATGATGTCACAGACTTTTGTTTGGTTCCGAACCCCTTCATGCTTTTTCCTGTCTCTCCAGGGAAAACCCAGCATGCATCTCTCCATACTTCTTTGAGTTGTCTGAAGATTTTGAATTATCTTTGCATTTATGGTTCAAGTTTCACATCTGTGTGTATATATACACATAAGCACACATCAATATAAGGGGGTCATTAACTTATTTTTAAGGTTTTAGTTTTTTTGGTTTTTTTGCCAAAAGCTTTGGAGGGTTTTTAAATTCTAATGTACTTTGGTGATAATTCTGTTTGTCTTTCTTAAAAACTATAGATGAATTGTTGTTTTTTTGTCCATTGTTTGTATAGCAATTATTAAGCTGCCATTAGTTAAACAGAAGTAGCTGGTATGCTTGAATTCAGTGGACCTTGAGAAAAGGGAAACATTAGTTTTTATCAGGATACAATTGAGTGAAAGTGAAAGTGTTACTTTGAGCTCCCACTCAAATTAACATCATGAGAATAGGAACTGCAGTTGAATAGGTCCCCTGGAGTTGAATCACGCTATTGTTAGCTACAATGCCACACGCAAGCTGCAAGATTATGACATCACAGCTTACTACTGCCCTAAGACCCCTATGGCCATCTTTGATTTTTGTATTTTATTTACTGGCACATAAAAGGCCAATAACTCCCTGGAGCTAGGAATTGCATGGTTCAGCTCTAAGGGTTCCAAATATCCCCCAAAATGTACCAAAAAGGTGATTTCTGCTTTATTGGTAATTGTATTTTTTTTAAGGAAGCCGATTACTCTACTATGTGACATTGCCCCTTTCAATTCCTAAAATAGGATCCCCCATATTAAAGGAGCAATCCACCCTAACTAACCCCCATTTTCTTTAAGAATTGGGGGGTCTTTCAGAGCTAAACAGCACTATTTTCAGCTGTAAATAGTGGCATTTGACTCCAGGGGATCAGTAGGGGGGACTGCTCCTTTATTGTTTGTAGGGAATTAACCAGACATTAAAAAAATTATGGTGGGTAAAAAAATTGAGAAAAACCCTCCATCGTTCAGGGTATAGTAAATAAAAATACCACTTATGAGAACATTCACATTCATGTCTCAGACAGGTCTGCAACCCTGCTTTTCACCATTATCTCCTTCCACTGCAGCCAGGGATTCTGGGACATGACATGCAAAATGAGCACTCAGTGTGTCACTTTTTGTCTTCTTGTCCATTAAGGGAATTAAGTAACTCGGATACCAATTCATTTCCTATAGAGCCCCTTTAATTCGTACTGGAAGATCTGCATGTGCACATTGACTATTACTTTTGGATTCTTTTTTTTAAATAAAAATGTACGTGTTAAAATGTGAGCTGGGGACTTTTTCCACAAAGGCATTATTTGATGGTTTGCTTTTGCATGTGCTGTTAGCAGCCACTAAAGCATCTCTCCTTGTGTCACAGATGATTTTCAGCATTTTCTTCAGTATACTGTATTTATAGTCAACGTGTGTAACTTTGGTGAACAAGAGAATAATACAAAGTTGAGAGATGAAGGTACAGTAGCTAAATCATGCCAAATAGGCAGTTATGTCACAGGAAATGTACAGAGTCAGTGTTTATAATTGTGCACCATGTCAAAAAAATATACTTATGCAATCTGGTTTCTGATGGTGGGAATAATTTAGATATATAAAGTTGTGTGTCGGACACAGGGATCAAAAGGTCAGTGTATTTTTAATACAGAATTTTATTTTATTTTCTCCCAAAATCTAAAGCAAGCGTCCTTCGGATCTGAAGCGCACTTTTTTCAGCTAATGGTACAACCTGGTTCCGCAGATATCTGCAAATGTGTTTGCCTGTCAAAACCCCCCTGTTACGGTGGAGGGGTAACCAGGCCATCAATAAAGGTATTATGCCCGGCTGGTTACCTCTGAACCATAGTTGTGGGTTTAGAGTGTCAGCTTTTTGACCCATTGGTTGTATATGAAATGTATGAGATGTGTGGAGATTCAGAGGCTATGAGTTTCAAGGGGGTGTTTGCGGGTAAAAGTGTTGTCACATTGTGTCTAGGTAGACGGGGCCCGGAGTTGCTGGCCACCCCAAAAATGTATCCGGGAATCAAGTCAGATTCCCGGGGACATATAGGCACAGACCTGTGGCCAAAATCCTCCCTTGAAAACAGTTATGCGACTCATCGCCAAGTTGTGAAGTGTCCCTGAACCAGTCAAGGGGTCCCTAGTATAAGGGGGGACGCCCTGTTAAAGCCCAGATCACCCTGAACCCAGTGTAGGGGTTCAGGGGTTGCTCCAGTTATGTATAAGACTGGGAGGTTTTGTTAATGTCTAAAGTCAGGTTTTGCAGAGTGAGGCATATGGCTAGTGGGACTCAAAAGTATAAGTTCTCATTCTATCCCTCATCACCAAAAATACTTAGACATTTTAGCAGCATAAAAGTGTAAGGTATATTTTATTAAACACAGTGTGTTAAGTACATGTATGCTTTGTGCACAGTAAAATGAGGCACAGGGATGAAAAGTGTTCCTGTAGCTGCGGGGATCGCTAGGTAACATAGGGGTACCCCAGTTAGTGCCAAGGTGTCCCAGAACCGGTATTAGGTTGTGTGTTATGGAAGTCCCCTGTAAAGTATAGGAAAACCTGACCTGTTTATGGACGTTTAGGGTCCCCCAGGTTTGTACTTTATTAAAGTAAGGTTCAGAGGGTGTTATACTGTATGTATAAAAATCCATGCATAGGAGACATGATCTCTATACCTTGCCTTCTGGCTGTTTTATTCTTGGTTTTGCTCAGTGATATGATCCCGGTATAAAGGTTTAATTGCCTGGTCTCCCGTGACACCCCCCCAAATTAGTTTGGCCGCCAAAGACAACCAATGAAAAATTGTGCCGTCATGTTCCAGTGCGATTAGGTAGGTGAGACGCGTTCCACACTAATGAGGAACGGAAGGGGGATAACTCGTTCCGTCCTCAGAGACGGAGCGATCAGGTGGCCGCGAGTGCTGGAGGGGCCGTGGCACTCTGGCCCCGCCGGCACTCAAAGGGTTAACACAACATCCACGGAGGAATCCTAAGGAATATTGTGACATACTTTTTGTTATCACCGGGCGTGTAGTTACATTGTGTTGTGAAGCATAACATAACAATTTAGGTTTAATAGAAACATGCACACAGCTATTTCCTGTGAACCCACTGCAGGATGTTTGTCCTTTTACAGCTATCTTATTGGACAGTAAACATTTAAAGCCGCAATGGTTTTTGTTTTGAGCCATGTTATTTCAAGCTCCGGGAAACATCTGGTTCCCAAGTTATCTACCCGTTTTATTTATTTTTCCCTTTTGGAAAATTAATATGGTCAGCAGGTCAGCGTGGCTTTTTTTTGGCCGCAAACCAGCATTTTTTTATTTGATGTACCTACTATGTTATGGGGCCCCTGAAGTGCGTCTCAGGTCACTGAAAGGGTTAAGCGTTCTAATATCTCACCATCTTCAGCTTTGTGACCAATAGTGAATCTACATGCAGACCTCATAGTCATAGTTTAACCCTTCTGCATCCAGAGGGGACAGTGACGCATTGCAATGCAGAGGTATTCCTGTGGCATTTAAGCTTTCTATCCAGATGTGTCAGGCTTCCAAATGCTACTGTATGTACATACTGTAAAGTTATTATTATTATTATACATTAGATGGGGCAGTAACTAAAAATGACCAGCACTTCAGGATGAAAATAAATAACTTTGTTTGACACAAACAAATGTAATCAATGTTTTAGGAGACTTTCTCTGAACCATTAACATGTTTTTAAGTCTGTGTGTAATAAACAGACATTGGTTGCTCAGTTGGCACTTCAGCTACCTGTTGGTAAGCAGGAGGGCTGAGTCATCCGCCGATGGTTGTGGGGACACAGGACAGATTTCTGGGGTACATACCCGACATGGTTCATTAGCAGTGCAGCGCCTCTGCCACAGGCTCCAGATGTATGGAGGCGATCTCCTATGGTAGAAATACTCCCTCTCCTTAGGGTGACCAGATTTTCAAAATGAAAAACCGGGACTTAAATTTTTTTTTTAAATAAAACAATGTACATCACGTCACCCCCCGTTGCCATGACAACGAGACACTGACGTCAGGCGTGACATGTTGTCATGACAATATGGCATCATGTGATGCCTTGTCACCATAATGCATTCCGTTATGTCAACTTGATGCCGCATGACATCACGGAGCGGCTCGTTATGGCAATGGGCATTACGTGACGTCGCGCAGCCATGTTAACGGAATTTGGAGGGGAGGATACAGCCAAAGGCAAGATAAATAAATATATAATAAAAAGATCCAAAAAAAAAATTATCTCCGGGTTAGCCTTCAATAGAAGGTGGCAACCCTGGCTGCAGTGTGTGTTTGTGTGTACAGAGGTGAGGGCGGCAGTGTGTGTTTGTGTGTATAGAGGTGGGGGCGACAGTGTGTGTGTATAGAGAATAGTGAAATCCTCTATCAGAAATAAATAAAACAAACCACTTTGCAGCCTGAAATCTGAAATGTACTTTCTAATCTCTACTGTACTTAATAAAAAAAGAATACATTAATTAAAATTACATAAATAATGAAGACATTAAAAATAAAATAATTAATTGACATTAATTAAAATTAAATAAAAATGAAGGCATTAATTAAAATGAAGACATTTTAAAAATTTGACATTCCTCATTCCTGACCTGACCATGTGGCTTATGTATATAATATTACAATTTGGAAACGAAATAGGGGAAATAGGGTTGTGTATTATAAATACAGTATACAGTATGTTACTACTTACAGTACTTATTAGCTCTGCTAGGAGGTGGATTAAGAAGATAAACTAGACTGTACACTTCTTCCATCAAAGAGTAAAGGGGCGGCACTGTGCCTTGTGGATGCGTGAGGGTAATAAGTACAGTATGTGAATGTGCATGATTCAAGTAAAATGTTCAAAATACTACAATCTTTTTGTGCAGTGGTGGGACATTTGTGGAAAAAGCCCCCTCTTTTTTGTCATGGGTGCCTACGTTTCTGTTGGTGACCATGACAAAAGACTACTATGCTTCTATTGTCAGAATAATATTACAATAATGGAGAAAGCCCATTAACTACTGTACTACAATAGCCATCTAACGTCTAGTGCCTAGGGAAGAAGCAGACAAATGTGCAAATTGTGTAGTTATTGCATAAGCACCCAAGGCACAATCACAGCATTGTACCGAATTGGCATTGCTGGATCATACTTATCAGCCTGAAGTCTTTCATTTCTGCTTCTCACGTCTTAAGGTTAATTAGTGCCTTAGTCACTAACATATTTTTAAGCTCATTGTAGTGGCATTATCTCATGAAAAGAAATGATCTAATTAATTAAACTGCAGGTTCATCAGTTAGTATCTCCAAGAACATTGTGTTGCTGTCTGTTAACTATATATGTTCCCACAAAAAGTATTTCCAGTGCATAGTACATTATTGTTCTTCCTTGTCTTGAGTGCCTTAAATGTCAAAGTTTTTTCTTGAGGTTTGTTGAAACTAAATTAGATTATTTAGAAGTCAGAATAAATACATCTGGCAGTTGGGACATTTGAAGAGTATGCTTAAAATAAAGCAAAAAACACAAAAACATTACTGCATAACTTTAATACTTCTTAATGCATCTCTTTTGGTCCTTTCAAATGCTATTTTTATTTGTAAGATCTGATGCTACGTTCAGGAGATATGTGTTAGGCTGCGTCTATACTAGTGCTGAGCACACGGCGCTTGCAGAGTTTACTTATTCCAATATTAATCCTCACATCCTCGGTCAGAGCAGTTGCCTCCATGTCCAGCTCTCCCCCGCTGCAGTCTTCTTTCTCCCTGTCTGTCACACGTCGAGGTGCTGTGATGTGATGCTGACGCCCTCCAGGTCCTCTGACATCCGCGTCGTAAGTCAGATGGACATCCGGTGCACGCCGGTGTCAGGGAGACCCGGTGTGCATCAGCCTCAGACACCTCGGTGTAGGACAGACAGGGAGAGAGACGCCTGCAGCGGAGGAGAGCCGGGCATGGCAGCAACTGCTCTGAACGGCCACCAGCCCCCCTGCATCCACTGCCCCCCCTCTGCATCCACTGCCCCCCCTCTGCATCCACTGCCCCCCCTCTGCATCCACTGCCCCCCCTCTGCATCCACTGCCGCCCCCCCGCAGCAAACGCACCCCCTCCGCAGTTAACGCCCCCCCTCCGCAGCCAACGCATCCCCACAGTCACCATACCCAACCTGACACCATCCCCAAGGTAAGTCTGAATTTGATTGGGGAGGTGGGGGTATTTTGTATATGTATTGGGGAGGTGGGGGTATATTTTATATGTATTGGGGAGGTGGGGGTATATTACCAACTCTGAGAAGAAAAAAAGCATACCACCCTCCATCCACAGTGACTAAACAGTTCATCTAGTCCCCCTAGAGTTCCAGGGTTCCCAGACCTTTTGGAATTTTCTTGACTTATGTCTAACCAACACTGTTAGTCTTTCCATAGATTGCACCTCATTTATTCTCAAAATAATCTCTCTCCTGGAAGGAGGTAGAGGCTTTTTCCAAGCCCTCGCATGCCTAGCCGCAGTGAAGATAAGCAACAATAATTTAGATTTATTTTCATATAAATTATCTAGCGGTTTACCCAGAACCATTATAATCGGGTCTAGGGGGATCCTTATACCAAAAATCTCTCCCACCAAATTCTGCACCACTCCCCAGAACCTCTGTATTTTGGGGCAGAGCCACCAGCTGTGGGCCATATCTCCAACACCTCCACAACCCCTTCAACAAAGATTCGTGGTCTCTGGGTAAATCTGCATCAAACTCTGGGGCGTCAAATACCACCTGAAAATAACTTTCTAGATATTTTCTTTGGATATTGTGCATAGTGATGTGTTCGTTGCATTGGTCCAGATAGTTTGGCAGTCCCCCCCAAGAAATTTCCACCTGAAAATCCTGGGCCCATTGGACCATATATCGATGTGTGCAGGGAGCTATAAATTCACAAGAACTAAGGAGCTGATAGATAGTTGAAATAAGTCCCCACTATTCCTATTCCTGCATAATTCTTCGAATACAGTACACTCCGGGAAAGACCACGCTGGGGAGAGCTGTCTAAGATAGTGAGAAACCTGAAAAAATCTGAACATCTCAGTTCCCGTGAAAGAGAATCTCAGACAAAAATCAATACAATTTAATAATTTACCTCTCAAGAGCATATCTCCCACATCTCTAATATCATTAGCCTTCCATAAATCAAAAGTACCTGTGGACCAGCCCGGGTCAAAATTCAGGTTATCAAAAATAGGAAGGAGTTGAAGCTAATTGATAATTGGTTTTGGCCTTATTCCAAATCTTAACTGAAAATTCTATTGCTGCTTAGTCAAAAAGGTCTGGTTTTAGACCCTTTGTCGACTTGTTATTCCATAAGAGAGCCCCATGTTTAATAAATCAATTTTCTATATCTACCCACCCGTATTGACCTTCCCGAGAATGCCAGAAGACCACCTGTTTTAATTGGACAGCTAAATAATATTTCTTGATATCAGGAACCGCTAGAACCCCTCTTTCTCTAGGTGCTAGCATAACTGATCTCAGCACTTTTGGTCTTTTGTTACCCCACATAAATTGCATAATTTTATTCTGTAAATCCCTTAGATATTTTGTCGGGATAGAGACTGGAAGTGTCTGAAAACAATAAAGCAGTTTCTGGAGAATATTCATCTTGACTGATATAATACAACCTATCCAAGAGATTGAAAATTTTTTGCAAGGAAAATTCCTAAATATTTCAATCTCTCCTTATTCCAATGGTAATTGAAATTTAATTTGAAGAGTTTAATCTCGGACTCTGGTAAAGTTAAATGTAAAGCCTCTGATTTAGCCGAATTAATTTTATAACCCGAGAACAAACTGAACCTAGAGAGCTCATCTTGTAAATTGGGAAGTGAGGTCAGGGGGTTGGAAATTGTCAGGATAATATCTTTGGCGAAAAGGGATAATTTGAAACTTTCCTGGTCAATCTGGATACCCTGGATATTGGAGTTTTTCCTTATTTTAATTGTAAGTGGTTCAATTGTTAATGCGAAGAGCAGAGGAGATAAAGGACATCCCTGCCTGGTCCCGTTACTGATCTTGATTTGATTTCGTTCCCCCCCTGGCATTTTTAGGGAGGCTGCAGGGGCGTCATAAAGGGCTTAGACCCCTCTTAAAAATGGACCTGAAAAGCCAACACCCACCATAGTTCGATCTAAAAAATCCCAGTTAATTCTGTCGAATGCGACAAACTCAAAAACATCGCCTTGGGTTTAGAAAACTGAACATAATCAATTATATTGATAATCTTACGTGTATTATCTGAGGCCTGACGCTTACTTATAAAACCTACTTGATCGTTATGGATTAGTCTGGGCAAAATTGGGTTTAATCTATTCGCTAGAATTTTACGATATATATTTAAATCTGTTTTAAGTAGCGATATTAGCCTATAACTTGCGCAACTCATTGGGTCCTTTCCTTCTTTAGGTATTACGACTAGATTTGCTTTTCACGTTTGCGAGGGGATCTGTGAGCCTGACAGGAAACTATTAAACATATCTAAAAGATATGGAGCTAATTTTTTTATAATAAAAATTTGGGACGCCATCCGGCCCTGGGGCCTTTGAGGGCTTCAGACCTTTAATAACCTCTTTTAATTCTGTTAGACTAACTTTAGCATTGAGTCGCTCCAGTTCTTTCGTGGAGAGTTTTGGGAGTTCGCATGCTTGTAGGTAGCTATCTATTTGTTCACTGGGATCTGTTGAATCCAGATTATACAAATTATTGTAACATTTAGAAAATTCCTCAGTAATTTGGAAAGCATTATGTGTAATTTCCCCATTACACATTTTATAGCTGATACTTGTGATTTAGCTTTAACACCTCTTAACTTGCTGGTGAGAAGCTTATCTGCCTTATTACCTTTATTTACCATAATAAGTCTGGCGGGTTCATTTTAATGCTTTTTCTGTGTCATCCAATCTTAGTTTATGTAATTCCTCTCTAGTCTGACAGAGAAGTTTGTAAATCTTCGAGCAAGGGTGTGTTTTATGTTACTGTTCTAATTCAATTATTTTAGCTGTGAGTTTAACTTGTTTAAATTTTTTTGCTTTTTTCCTGTGTGAAGCAATTGAGATAAATTGGCCTCTAATGGAGGCTTTATGAGCCTTCCAAAGGGTGGACGGGCTTTCGACTGAGCCTTTATTTAATCTGAAATAATCTACCAGAATATTCCCTATCTGTTCATCGATCCCCGTCTGTTCAGAAGCCACTCATTTAGGCGCCACTGGAACACCTTAAGTGTAGTAAAAGTGGGTTTCAGGACCATTTCCAGTGGGGCGTGGTCTGACCATGATATAGGGCCTATACCGTCTGAGCGACACATTCTATAACATTCGCTGAGACAAATATGTAGTCAATTCTAGTATATATAGCGTGTGGGGGGGAATAAAATGTATAATCCCTTTGTTTTTTGTTCTTCATACGCCAAGCGTCTACCAGTGCAAACTCTATGATCAGTTTCTTAAATTTTTTGGCTGAAAACCTCACTCGCTCTCTTATTCCATGGGAAAGAGGATCTTTCCAAATCTGGGATCAGGGTCATATTGAAGTCACCCCCTAGTAGTATATCGTCTAAACGGGATCCCCCAAACTCTTCTAAGATTGATTTAATAAAATCAAGTGGTTGGTCATTTGGGGCATATATGTTAACTAAAGTCAATCTAACCCCCGTCAGCAGACCTCCCACCAGAATAAATCCTTGTCCCCTTTAATTTCTTCCATTTGGAATGGGATATCATGTTTTAATAAAATAGCTAATCCTCTCATTCTTTTTAGAAAAGGAGGAGTAGTAAGCCAACGGATAAGTCCCCCGAAAAGTATTAGGGGGGCCCTGGTTGTTGAAATGAGTTTGCTGAAGAAATAAAATATCTGCCTGCGTTTTCTTAAATTCTCTCAGGGCTAGTCTCCTCTTTTTATTTGAGTTTAGTCCCTTTATATTTAAAGAGATTACTTTAATTGTGGGTTGGGCCGTCATAGTTTAGAAATCAAAACTGACCCTACAGAGTGCGCAGACGTCGTTACCTGGACTTGAGAACTTAATATGATGCGCTTCAGAAAAGAGAAGACGTATCTTCCTTGATGATCTGTGGTGGTGCTGGGAAGGGAACACCTTGGGGAGGGGAAAAAGATTAGGGGAACAGACACACAAAACAACAACCACACAGAGTATATGGGGGGATGGATCTAGTATCCATCCAAAAACTTGTTAAATGATGGTCTTTATATAGACCAAAATAAAGGGCCAAAAAATGCCCATACGGGGGATCTGGACGGGCGTCGCTTTTTCTCGGCCGAGAAGCTTCCGAAGGACTCTTGCGCTTTGGGGAAGGTTGCGGCTTCGCCGACTGCTGGCCGTGTACACCCAGGGCTCCTAAAAAGTTCTCTGCCTCTTCTGGAAATCTTATCGAAAGTTGCTTTCCGTCTTTATTCACAACCAGATGAAATGGGAAAGCCCATCTGTAGCGGATCTCTCAGAACCGCTGTGACTGGGTGGAGGCCTCTTCTTCTGGAAATTGTAGATCTAGAAAGGTCTTGGAAGATCTGGATCTTGGAAGCTTCAAACTGGACAAATTATTGGTTCCTACAGCTTCTCATTATTTTCTCTTTGGTAGTGTAATAGTGTAGTTTAACTATTGCATCCCTGCATCTCCGAGGATCCACAAATTTTGGACCCAAGGCACGGCGTGCTCTATCCATATGTAGATCGCTTGATGAAAGCAATGAGTCTATTTGGGTAAATAAGTTCGTCAGATATGGTTGTAACTCAACCAGTTCAACTGTTTCGAGGATGTTTTTGACTCTGAGGTTTTGCCTCCTTTCCCGGTTCTCCAAATCATCCACAGTATCGTTCAGGTTCCTGATCTCATCGTTAAGTCGGAACAATTCTTTCTCCATTGAGCCCTGGCTCTGTAAGGATTCTTCAAGTTTGTTTTCCAGCTGAATTGTTCTTTCTGTCAAAGAAGTTAAACCTGTTTTAAATTCAGCTACAGCCTTGTCCAGAGCCACTTGAAACACCCATTGCATCTCTTGAAATAATTATTTTAGAGCTTTTGGGTTGATTTGAGTATTTTCTTCTGTGTCCTGTTCGTCTTCTTTGTCTGTAAAGCGTTCCTCTTGTTGTTGCAGATCCTGCTGTGTCTGTGGGCGTGCGTGCACGCACGAGGCTGCATGGGCGCCATCTTGGGACCCAGGAACCGGAGAGCAAGCCTTCTGGAGATACCGGGCGTCGAGGGGTTTGCAGCCTCGCGATCCTTGCGTGAGAGAGGCATGCCTGGAGGTTCCGCTGTCAGGGGAGGTTGTTTATATCTAAAATTGCGGCCGTTTAGAGGGCTAATTAATCCGCGAACTCGTCGGAGTTCACAGAGCTAGTTCAGAAAGCAGCCAGTCACCCTGATGATGCGTGTGCGTCCCCCGTGGGGACATTTTTTATATGTATTCGGGGGTGGTAGGGGCATTTTTTATATGTATTTGGTGGGGTGGGGGCATGTTTTATATGTATTCGGGGGGTGGGGTCATGTTTTATATGTATTCAGGGGGCGTGGGGGTATTTTTTTATATGTATATACATCTTTTATCATTTGTGTCCAATATTTTTTGACAAGTCATCTGGCAACCCTAATGGCACACTGGAGAGGAACCTGGCAGGGGGCTGGCTGTGTGAGTGGGTTGCTTGCATTCTACAGGGGATTACAAGTGCATAAGGTTACTTTGTTTCATAATATTTCTAAAATATACTACGACACCATGAGACTCTTTCTGTCTGCTCTTCTCTCTCTCTCTCTTTCGGCTAATGAATTTCCCGCAATACTGCTTAATGATGCAAATGCAAAAGAAATTCTGCACACCTCAATGAATGAATGCTAAGTGAAGAACACAGTAAATGATGCATGATCAGGATGAGCAGTGTCTAATGAGCAAACCACGCTGCATGAGGTTGTTTTGCAGCTTGGGAATTGCTGCAGCATCCTTCAATGAATTACTTTACTGCTCCTATCTTTCACTGTGGATAAAAAAAATACATAGTTGGTTGGCAATCTGAACCTAAGGTTTTACAATAAGTCATCAGACCTGTACAAGCAAACCCTTATTCACTTTTCTATGCACCTTCTGTGTCGCTTTACTTTAAGCACATCAAACTAATACCAGTCTACAGCTAAAATAATATTTTACATTATTTTATTGGCTGTTGTTTTCGCACATTTTCTAAATATTAAGTCATCTTACAATCCATGACAGTAACTGTTCCAAGTGAGACCCTTTCCCAGTGATCAAGCAGTCTCCTGACTATATGCTTATGGCATAAAAAGAACAGCTGAGTCAATATCTGTCATCCCATAGTCCTCCTGACAGATGACAGATACAGCCAACTCCTTGCCAACATCTCAATAATAATAAACAGCAACATCTCGATAATGTGCAGAGGTCACAAGACATAACCCCTTGATTGTTTCAACTTATGGTTGGTTCATTGGGGCCATTTTGTTGCATGATCTGTCATATTCGGGGAACTCCCAGAGACGGTTGTATATTTAAACCGACTTCATTTCTGCAAGGATCAACTGTGGCTAGTTCCGATGACCCAGCAAAATACTGACGACCAAGGAGTGCTGAAAAGTTGGAGACTGTTAAAAAATTCTAAATCGGTGACAAATCAATTACTTTTATTTCAGAGACAATATAGCTTTGATGATATTATCAAGCTTTTTATGTTATCCATTCCTGACATATTCTTGACTTGTGTAAACTGGGAATGCCTGGGGTAAATCATAAAATGTGCCAGCTTCATATGTAAGAAAAGATCCACAATTCTGACAAAGTTATTAAAAAAAAACCAGGAGAATTGCTGCTTAAAAAGCTCCTTGCATAGTTTGGTAATATAGAGCATAATTCACCCAAAAATTGTAACAAAAAAATAGCATATTTCAGTTCTGATATGAATATAGATACCACATATGAAAGCAACAATCCCCCATTTTGTTTTGTTTCTCATAATCAGAACTGGGGGTTCCCTGAGGCAGGTCCTAGCTCCTGGGATCCCCAGGTTCCCAAAATATTTACCAAAGAGGGGCACAGCAAAGTAGCTCTCATAGTGCAGTACGTATTATATACGATTAAAGGCCAAATAAAAAAATATGCACTCACAAACATGTGAGTTAAAGGCACAACAAGTATTTAGCCTCTCATCTCAGCTCGCCCCTGGATGGTCCATGATGGCGTCATGTGGTCCCAGCAGCCTTCTCTCTCTCTTCCTAATGGATCCTCCATGGTCAACCACTAGCCTCTGAAGTTGAATAGATCGATGAAACACGTTGGGTGGTTCATTTACTCTCAACCCGATCGTCTGGAGTGACGTCATCATGCCATGAAATAAGCGGGCAACTCGAAGTACCCAGACAGCAGCTGAGAAGGGAAGTGTCATGGGGAAGAGGGAGAAGGATGCTTGGACCAAACAATGCCATGCTGGACCCTCCAGAGGCCACCTGAGACTGCAGCTAAATACTTGATGTGCATACTATAGATATTTGTGAGTGCATTATTTAGCATTTGACCTTTATTTGTATTTAATAAACGTGCTGCACTATGAGTGCTGCTTTGCCCCTCTTTGTTCTAGATTTGCTTTTAACACAGGACTGGAAGACTTTTTGACAGGGAACCAAGCACACTGAGGCACTGCATGGAGGAACACCTATGCACATCATCATAGACTAACCAGTGGTACTGCTTGTGTGCATTCTGGGCCTGTTTTTGTCTATTATATGAAAAAATGTTCACCATTTTGCTATGTAAGTTCATGATTATCACCACATTTACGCAAATATGAGCATACGTAAGTGCTTCTAGAGCCAGCTCAGCATCCACTTCTACTTGCAATGTTTGAGGAATCAGACGATTCTCTTAAAGACACGGTAACAGGACGTGCTTTGCCCTGTCAGCCTTTCCTATTACCCTGCTTGTACCCTACTCAGAAGGGTTGAGAGACTGAGAGGCCTGTTCTGAATGATCAATTTACAAGAATCTACAAGGTACCAAACTCCAAAGTTTAGAAGTGTGGGAAAAAACATTTGAATCTGGGCAATATTCACACCAAAACATATCCGTGGATTCTTTTTCTGATTTCAGGAGTGGCTAATAAAGTGGGTTATACTTTGAGCTCACGTACAAAAAAATCCAAAACCAATCAAGTTTGGGCAAAGCAAAAACTTACAAAAGGAATTCAGCTCCATTTGCTGTTTGCTGCTGAGACCGGAACTGTAGTAATTTCAGCCATCATCTTCACCAGTCACTCACCTGTCCTCCACACAGGGCACTTCTGTACCTTGTCCTTTATCTTCTTGATGTCATAAGATTGTAGACAATCACACAAACGATAATTGCCAATTGTAATAAATATATATATATATATATATATATATATATATATATATATATATATATATTGCAAAGCAACAACCAGCACCCTGTATTAATGAAAAATCCAGATGCTAATCCCATAGGTAAGAATAATGGAGATATTACCAGATTGGAGTCCAGTAATGAGGAGACAGCACACCAGGAATGATATTCAAAATGGTTCTGTATTGTAGAAAGAAGGTCGCTCTCTGCAGACCGAAACGTGTGCATGGGAGAGTGTGCCTCCCCCCCACCCTGCCGCCAGCCCAAAGATTACACTAAGCCCAGCTATCTTCATGACGGCCGCCGCATGAGGTGTGGGGGGGGGGGATGCCGGTCTGCCCGCCCGACCACTAGCTTTCATGCCGTGCGGGACATGCCGGCGAGGGGAGCAGGGCACTGGCGGCCACGGCGGGGCTGACTGTCCCCTGGGGCGCCCGCTGGGGGACACCTCGCCAAGTAACCCAGTCAGTCACCCACTCACCCTGTCACTCACCCAGTCAGTCACTCACCCAGTCAGTCAATCACCCAGTCAGTCAATCACCCAGTCAGTAACCCAGTCACTCACTCAGTCACCCATTCAGTCAGTCACGCAGTCAGTCAGTCACCCAGTCAGTCAGTAACCCATTCAGTCACTCACCCAGTCAGTCAGTCAGTAACCCAGAAACCCAGTCAGTCATGCAGTCACTCACCCAGTCACTCACCCAGCCAGTCAGTCACCCTGCCAGCCAGTCACCCAGCCAGTCAGTCACCCAGCCAGTCAGTCACCCACCCTCTCTCTCTCTGTGTATCACCCACCCTCTGTGTGTGTGTGTGTGTGTGTCACCCACCGTTTCTCCCCTCTCTATCTCCACACTCTCTGTCTCCTCCTCTCTGTCTGTGTCTCCACACTCTCTGTCTGTGTCTTCACACTCTCTGTCTCTCTCCCCCACACTCTCTGTCTCTCTCCCCCACACTCTCTGCCTCTCCCCCACACTCTCTGTCTCTCCCCCCCACTCTCTCTCTCTCCCACCCACACTCTCTCTCCCCCCCACACACTCTCTCTCTCCCCCCAACACACTCTCTCTCTCTCCCCCCCACACACTCTCTCTTTCTCCCCCACACTCTCTCTTTCTCCCCCACACTCTCTCTCTCCCTCACACTCTCTCTCTCTCTCCCCCACTCTCTCTCCCCCACTCTCTCTCTCTCCCCCACACTCTCTCTCTCTCCCCCCCCACACTCTCTCCCTCTCTCCCCCACACTCTCTCTCTCTCTCCCCACACTCTCTCTCCCCCCCACACACTCTCTCTCTCTCCCCCCCCCACACTCTCTCCCTCTCTCCCCCACACTCTCTCTTTCTCCCCCACACTCTTTCTCCCCCACACTCTCTCTTTCTCCCCCACACTCTCTCTCTCTCTCCCTCACACTCTCTCTCTCTCTCCCCCACACTCTCTCTCTCTCCCCCACACTCTCTCTCTCTCTCCCCCACACTCTCTCTCTCTCTCCCCCACACTCTCTCTCTCCCCCACACTCTCTCTCTCCCCCACACTCTCTCTCTCTCCCCCACACTCTCTCTCCCTCTCCCACACACTCTCTCTCTCTCCCACACACTCTCTCTCTCTCCCACACACTCTCTCTCTCCCACACACACTCTCTCTCTCCCACACACACTCTCTCTCTCCCACACACTCTCTCTCTCTCCCACACTCTCTCTCTCTCTCCCCCACACTCTCTCTCTCTCTCCCCCACACTCTCTCGCTCTCACCCCCATACTCTGTCGCTCTCTCTCTGTCACCCACACTCTCTCACACTCTGGATCTGGATATCTTATTTACCCTATATATCTTAACTGCCCTATACTACACCGAAATAACCTATACTGCTTTCTTCCAGATCTGACTCAAGCTTCACACGGAAGACATCGGAACCCCCCATAACCCAGAAGACAGGTAGGGAACACCTCTCCTCCAATGTATAACATTGCGGGAATGAGGGTACCTGGACATTGAGGGACTGCGGATCAGGTAAGATCCCAGGCGGGATTGCTGCTTTAGATATTGTGAAGCGGGGACGTCCAGACACTGGTTAAGGGGTTCAGGAAACTAGTCATTCACACCAGGCTTTTATTTCTAGATCCGACATTTACACACACACACACACACACACACGTAACAAGGACTAATTGTAGTATAATGTAATACAATAAATACATTTATGTCAAAAACGAATGTTCTGACTAGGAATTTATTAAATGTATTTTCTATATATATTTTATTTTAAAGCGGGGTTAGGGGTGGGACTAGGGGCGGGAGTAGATTTTTTGGTTGGGCGAGTAGAGTTTTGGGTGATTTGTCGAACACTGGTTATATACATAGAAGCATACTTGAAAATACGACAGATAGTTCATTTCATTTTTCCATTATATGCAATATTGTTTTAGGTACATTATTTTAATTGTATTTGTAATATAGTTAACAGTTTCCGAGTATAATTTGTCGGCTTTTTTATGTCTGTTTAAATATATATTTACTACATTTCAGCAAAACCTAAAAAAAATCTTAATGAAAAAATTGAAATATGAAATAGCCTGTTCTTGCCCTTAGGTTAAAGTAACAATTATTGCATATGCCTTTTGAAACTGGGGTCTAAAGAGCTCTGACCACTTATTTAACATAATTGGACTACTATTATAGCCACTACTATTTTTTAATAGCACCTTTACAAGAATCTACAAGGTATGAACTGTACTGTAGCTAATTTACTGTTTAATAATTAAGTGCAATTTAGAGATCAGAGGGTTCTTTTCACTGTCTGGAAAAAAAAGAAAAACTCCTGGGAAAAATATTCACAAAGGACATATGAAAGGATAATACTTTTAAGAAAATACAACAGCATGTGCAGAACATTCTAGCTTTTCATTACAGAAAAAAAGGATGGTGAGATATACATTATGCAGAAGCAAAATAGTGCAATTTTGTACACTCAAATCTGTGAGCAATTAGGTTTGTCTTTCCCACACGATGGATTGATTACTCTTCTCGCTGTGCCCAGAACTAAGTGAGAGATGGTATTAGCCAATTGGGGGCCCAAGCAGGAACATGGTAAAGGCCCAACATTGTAACACAATACTCAAGTTGTCCCTTGGAAGAAGAACATGTCTCTCCAACTATTTAAGAGGGTTTAAAGCACCATTTGAGATCTGTGTTTATATTGAGTTAGCCCCTTTAATAGCACATGGACTCTAACGCTACAGACCAAGCAATATCCTACATGTGTATTTTTTTTTAAATAAATCAGCTCTGTACTATGAGAAAATACTCGTAGCATTTTTAAAAAAAACGAAAAAAGTCTAAATGACATTTTTTAATATATTATGATGTAACCAGGTCTGCTCTGGTCCCCTGGTTCCTCCGCACTTTCCACCCCCCCCCCCTTCTTATTACCTCCCGGTGGCTGTGGGGATAGTTAAGTATGAGACTGTAAGCTCCTCGGAGCAGGGACTCCTCTTCCTTAAGGTCTAAAGCACTTATTCCCATGATCTGTTATTTATATTATCTGTTATTTATTGGATTACCACATGTATTACTGCTGTGAAGCGCTATGTACATTAATGGCGCTATATAAATAAAGACATACAATGAGGGGAGGCTGATAGAGAGGCGAGCGCATCGCCGGAGATCCGCAGTGAGCACAGTACAGGGCGCCGCCATGTTAGTGAAGCTCGCACATGCATGGCAGAGAATCCGGCGGCCATTAGAAGTATCGCGCATGTGCAGAAAGCACAAGTGGCGGTCCATAGCTAAGGGCTCCGTGGGGACAACAATTCCCAGCAGCCTCAGGGGCTGCTGCAACACATGACCCACTGCAGCCAATAGGGTGCCCAGGATCTCCTGCAAGGAAATACATTTGGCGTGCTTGGGAAGCCACACCAGTCGGATCTGGGACAAGGAAGGGGTAGGTTGCATGTGCAGGTGTCTGTGGCACCTGCACTAGGCCAGATACCCCCTGTTAGGCCCCAGCTAGGCTCTGACTCCCCTCAGCTTGTGGTTGCTGCAGGGACAAGCCCATAGATAGGGACACTGCCCCTGTAGCATAATAGTGAGGGACACAGCCAGGACACGCTGCATCCTGGATCAGGGTGATCTGAGACCAGATCATCCATCTGCACTAAAGAGACTATTAAGGACTACCCCACATAGTTAGGATCACGCGCAGGTGGAGGCGCTGTCACCAATCGAGGTGGAGGCGCTGTCACCAATCAAATCAGGTACACCCCAGGCTCCAAGCAGCGGAGATTCAGGCCTCCTGTGAGCCACAGGTGACACACCACACACACCGTAGCCGCCATATCTCCCAGGGGTGTGGGGGAAAGTGCGCTACATAATATAACAAGCATTTTTTGTTTCTATATCAACCATTTACAAAGTCACCTCCCCTTCCTCTTCTGCAACAGGCTTGGCACACCCTTTTTTTTTTTTTTTAGCCCTGCCCTCTCTCTAGCAGTGCACCAATTGTATCTAGTGACTGTCTGCTCACATGATCTTCTCCACAGAACTTTGCATCTTTGGTCCTCTTCTGCTACACTAGCCATTTAGTGAACTCACGAGCCAAAACTTTGCCGATCGATCACTAGAGAACGGATTGATCGGCAACTTAATGAATTACTTAGAATTGTGTTGATTATATTGATATACATATTAAAGGGGACCATCTTTAATAAAAACAAAAAAGGCAGCTTGGACTGCTGTGTTAAGGCGCATTGCTATGCAGTGTTGCAAACTGATAAAAAGCATGCGAGTAATACAAACCATGAGGCAATGAAAATGTTCTAACAACTTGTTCCACACACGTATAATGGCATGGTTTGATACAATGACAAAAAGCTATGGAGTCAGAAAAGTATAAATACATATGATGTGTAGCCAGGTCTCCCCAGCGCTACCGCACCCCCCTCACCTGACTGCCGATCGCGGGGGCCGCCGCGTCCAATGGCGGCTCCGTTCGGCAGTGGCAGGGGAGAGGACGGTCAGGTCCCGGCTCGGGGGTTGCCGGGGACGCGTGCGGCCGGTTGCCAAGGCCGCACGCGCATCTCAGGGCTCCCGGCGCTCCCGGAGCCGGGCGGATAGGGCGCCGCCATTGCGCTTCAACTCGCGCATGCGCAGTGAGTCCCCGGCGGCCCAGTTAGCTCGCGCATGCGCAGGGAGGCTGCGAGAGACAGGGCAGAGTCGCGCATGCGCAGGGAGAACCCTAGGGCCAGGGAACAGTTGCGTGAGGGCAGGGAAGGCGCAGGAGAGTCGCGCGAGAGTAGGGGAAGTTAGTGAGAGGTTGCGGCGGCCATTACAGGTTTGTGTAGGCAGAGGGAAGGCACGCACGCGGCCTCAATGTTATTGTAGGGGCCTCGGGACTACAATTCCCATGAGGCATAGCGAGGCAGGCACCAGGTGCTTGATAGGAGCCAATAGGGCTGCAGGACTGCCCTGGAGGAAAGAGATACATTTTCCCGGGCTTTGCATGAGTCACGTCAGTTGGAGCAGCGGAGCTGAAGGGGAAGGAAGGATGCAGGGAGTGAGTGCAGCTCCTGCATCCTGATAGGTACCCTCACCCTCCAGGTAAGCCCCAACTCCCCACCAGGTTAGTGGGTAACTGATAAGGGACGGCCCTAGATAGGAAGGTCGCCCTTAGTGTGTGTAAGGTGCAGGTTTGGCAGTGCCACAGCGGAGAGGGCTGTGGGCACTGGCAAATAGACACAGTGTGTAAGCTGTGGATTGCTGCGGGATCCAGGTGGCTGTGTGTGATTGCAGCTGTCTGTGTGTGTGTCGCTGCATGTGCTGGGCGCAGTGCGTGCAGTGTGTGTGAAGTGTGTGTGGATCCCTGCAGGCTGACAGTGTGAGCTGAGTGTTGGCTGCAGGTGCGTTAGGCTGTTAGGATTAGCAGTTACAGTTGAGACTGGGTAGCTAGGGGAAGGGGGGGGCAGGTTAATGTTCCACAGGCCCTAGGAGTTTTCCCCAAGCCATCCCAGGTTGCGGTTCCTCAGGGACAGGCCCTAGGTTAGGGACCCTGTCATGTAGTGCCAAGGTTAGATAGGGATCAGCGGATGCTGCAGTTCCCATAAGGCGACGTGGGCTCAAGTCGGTGTTCAAAGATAAAGACTATCTCCCGGGTGGGATCACCCCTGGCGGACCCCAAGCAAAGATTCACAGCACCGGATCAGACGGGATCCAGGTCGACAGATCCTTTGAGAAGTAGTTGCAGGCCCGAGTGCAGGAGCACTCGGCAGGTACTCTACAAGTGCACCAACAGATCATAACATTCTATTAACACATAGTGGCAGCGCTGACCACGGGACAAGGGTTGGGCTGTGGGCACCGTGTGGGGATGTTATTCTGTTGTGATGGTACTAGAGATGATGTAATAGTTGTCCTTATTCGTGTTTGTTCATTCAGTAAACCTGTTATCCCTAATACTGGTGTATCTGGTTTCTGAGTGGGTTCCTATGTTAGGGTCATTCTACATTTCCCTAGAATCCTACATAGGTGGAGGCGCTGAAAGAAGATTCGTGCCAGAGGATTCACCCCAGGCTCTCATTAGCGGAGGCTCAGACCTCCTGTGAGCCTGACAGGTATACGCACCACACCGGTAACACCGCATGTTCTACTCACCCACACTACATATGAGATTGGGTGGGGTGGAATACCCGTTACAGATGTATTCACTATTGTTGTCTTTATTCTGTCAAAACAAGGTTTATACACTCTTATTGTTGCCTCTGAATACCACAAGTTTGCTGCCTTCTGCTTTTTCGATAATTTCACATAAAAGATCTTTTTCTAACATTTATTAGACCATTCCATGACCATAGAAGAAAGAAAAAACGGAAACTGAAGCTTCCTAATTCAGGGCTCCAGAGTATGCAAAAAAAGCACCCATAATGATATAAATCATATAATAGGATGTATATAGAAAAAGGAATTATATATATAAAATTGGAAAACACATTGGTTGTATGTCTGGTTTTGTATGGTTTGAGGATGAGTGAGTTTTTGGTCATATATTGCTCACATATGCAGGGTGTATTGTATATTAAAGCGCTGGGGATATCTAAAGTCCCATGTAAGTGGTAACTCTGGCCCCCTTGTCCACCAACAACATGACCCCTGAAGCTAGACCACAATGAGAAACAGTCCTTGTATTGAATAAACCTAAAGTACTCACAACCTTGTGTGTCCGGACTCCCGAAAGTGGGGTGCTCTCAGCCAGCGGTGAGTGCAGAAAGTGATCTCCCAAGGGGGAGAGACACCACTGCGTTCCAATGGAAGGAAATGGATGATGGAGGCTGGATCACTAAAAAAATTCTTACTTTATTGAAGCAACATCAGACAAGCAGGATTCTTGGAAGAAACCTATAACATGTTTCGCCCATCCGTGCGCTTACATGTTATAGGTTTCTTCCAAGACTCCTGCTTGTCTGGTGTTGCTTCAATAAAGTAAGACCTTTTTTTGTGATCCAGCCTCCGTTATCCATTTTTTTCCATTGAAACGCAGTGTACCGCCGTTTTCTCTCCCCCTTTGGGAGATCACTTCCTGCCTTCCATGACCATATAATTCATTCCATGGATCATTCCTCTGGGTTTTATCTTGTCTGGTTACCTACATCAAAATAAAATTTCAACGACAAACTATGCGTTGTCACATGTATGAAATCGCACAACACCCTTCATACATACCACGCACATTTCATGAAGTTTTATACTACTTTTTTGCCTTAAAATGTTGACACATAGAAAATATTACAATATGGTCTTAGTACATACATTAGGCCCAAATATTGCATATCATGAAGTCAACATGTAAATCCCAGAATTTCAAGTGATCCTTTATCATCCCGGTAACTGTTTCTGAAAATCCACTCATGTTATGTAATAAAATCTATGATCACAGTAAAAAACAAATGACTGAACAGATATTTCTCAGACATTGGACAGTAAATGTGAATGTAGCACCAGAATGCCTCTGCCAAGTACAGTCAGATTGTAATCCTTTTACTGCCAGAGGAGGCTTACAGCAAGAGAGATAAATATTCTCTTCATAAATCATTAGGGAATGAAAAAGTTGGTTCATGTTGAATGCACTAATCAGCCATAAATATCTCTAGTTTAGTACTAACAAGTGTGATCATTTTTGCCAGTACATTACAAGTGTCCTGCATTATATCATCTGAGAAATGCGAGCCGTTTTAAAATGTTTCCAAAATGTACTTAAGATTGTTGGGCCGTACTTCAGCATTACAAACAACACATTTGACACAAATGGGCTAATCTCAGATTGGAAAGCAGGTCTCTGAAGAAAAAAACTCAAAATTCAAATTGGACCAGGCTAATTAGGGTTATAGTGAGATGCACATAAATGCGTTAACCTCTGCACATCTTTACAGGTTTCCTCACCATAGGGCAGTGCCCGGCTGGGATGTTTGCGGGGCTCGGTGTAGGGACACGTACGCGGCCTCCGCTATTCCC
The DNA here is from genome assembly GCF_040206685.1 of Ascaphus truei. NCBI lineage: Eukaryota > Metazoa > Chordata > Amphibia > Anura > Ascaphidae > Ascaphus > Ascaphus truei. The sequence continues at coordinate 354,216,774 of NC_134483.1, read as the reverse complement.
TTTTCTGGTGGCATCATATGGTGGCATCTTCTCCCAGTATCACCCATGTCGTGTCATTATGGCTCCACGACGTCAAATGGCTTTGTCATGTCGTCATGGCAATGCGGCAACACAGGGCATGTCGTGACGTCCTGTTGTCATGGCAACGTGACACCATTTGACGTCCCAGAGCCATAATGACTGGACCATGCAGGTGTGCAAGTGCCTCTTACCTTCTTTACGGAGCTATAAGCTTGTCTTCCTTCCACGCATCTCCAGCATCTTTTCCTTGCGATGACGCATCGCCATGACAATGTGACGTCACATGGTGATGCGTTGCCATGATAATGTGACGTCACATAACGTTGCGACGTCACAACGTGACGTAGCTGGATGAGGTGCCGGTTGTGAGGAGCAGATGCTGGAGAAGATTAAGAGTCTCCGTGCTGTCCCCTAGCACAGAGCCCCGACAAACTCCCAGCCAGCGCTGCTTCACTGGTAAGTATCTCGGGAGCTGAGGATTCAACTAGAGCTGAAAATAGCGCGGTCCAGCTGTGGAGGAGCCCTTGGTTCCCAACCTGTAAAAATGTAACGTGGTGCAGTTTGGCATCTAATTAAGTGTACGGTTCCCAGATGGGCTCAGGAACAAATGATAATGCCAGAGATCAGCCAAACCCAATAAAAGCTTTTAAAAAGCAAGCGTTTTCCCTTCTGGTGATCGAGTTTGATCCTTTTTGCATCATTGACAAAGGGCAAGAAAGAGTCTTTACCATTTGGGATGGGATAGAGGGGTCTTGAGTGGTCTGTTTGGCCATGATGGCGGTGTTCTCTGTGGTCAGAAGAAGGGGAGGTCGGTGTGGCCATTGGGGGGATTTCATACAATGTTAGTATATACTGCATGTATAGTATATACTATATATACTGTTATGCATAAGAAATGTTTTTTTTTCCAGTGACAGGTGAATCTCAACGGTATTTTTCTGGCTCTGATTAAATACAGGGGCAAACTACTAATTCCACCTGCATGACGCAAGTGATACAAATGTGCGATATTTTAGCCCATAATTGCTATCTTGCAGTTTATAGCAGGGGCGCACAACCTGTGGCGTCATTTGACGCGTGCGATGTCACGTCACATGACCACGCAGCATCATTTGATGCCGCATTGCCATGGACACAAGTCCTCACGCCGGAAGAGTGAAGGTAAGTTTAGAGTTGCAGGGGCCTCACGCTATCCCCCGGCATTTCATTTAAATGCCTTGGGGAAGAGCGCAGGTCCCCTGCAATGCCGCGCCCCCCAGAAAAATCTCGCCCTGGGGGGCACGCCCCCCACTTTGCGCACCACTAGTTTATAGGATAGAATTTGAACACTTAATATTGTGAGATTTACAAATCACACGGAATTTAAAAACCAAAACAAATTGCTACATAAAAAACAGTTATTGTGGCGGCGGGCTGACAGGATGGCCGCCTAACACGGAGCTCCTCAGATTCCGGAGCAGGGAAATTAAAAAAACCAGCTGATCGTATGTCTGGGCAGAGAGCCAAACCGCCGACATCAGCTGCGGACCACCCAGGGAGATGAAGCCGCGCAGTGAGAAGAGGCAGGCAACCCCAGCAGCATCAAAGTTCTTTGAAAAAAGAACACTGCGGAATCAACAGGGTTCCCAAGATGGCCGCCGCACAAGACCCCCTTCAGGATCAGAGGGAGAGGCAGAGGCTGAAGCAGAGGCTAAAGTAGGTGCTGCAGGGGGTATGGATTAAAGTACCAGAGCCACTACAAAAGGTGATCTTGACAACTTACTGAAATGTATGGTACAAAAGATGCAAACAGAAATGACCAAAGTAGTGTCGGAATTTAGAAGAGATTTATTTGCATGGACTGGGTCGACACAACTGACTGTCTAGAAGGGGTAGCTGACGAGTTGATATAAAACGTCACTGACCATGAACTGCGAGCCTTAAAATTACAAGTTAACACCCTGACAAAGGCCCTGGAAGATACAGAAAATCGCGCTGGACAAAATAATTTGAAACTACAGAATATACCGAAGACTGTATCGCACTAACAGATTTCCGATGAAACGGAAAAGAGACTGCTACTGGACAGGGTGCACTGGGCTCTGGGTCCTAAACAATCTGACCCCAGTAAGATGAGAGACGTTGTATTGCGGGCTCACTATTATTCGTGAAAGAAGCCATTATGCAAGTCTCCAGAACGCAACAGTGGATAGGATTTCAAAGACACCAGATCCAAATATTCAGTGACCTAGTTCCCTCCACTCTGCTAAAAAGAAAGGAACTGCAACCGGTCACAAAGATGCTGTGGGACAACCAGATCAGATATAAGTGGGGTTTCCCATTTAATCTAGTGATCTGGCATAATGGTTCAACAATAGTGGTGAAGAATCCAGAAAAAGGAGAAAAAGCACTGATCAAATTGGGTGTAATACAAAGATCTAAATCACCTCCGGCTGGGGGTCACCCAGCAAATCTACTCGGATACCCGTCTGGACACAGGGGAGGACACAGAAAGGAAGCAAGCAAAAGGACCAAGAGGACCGAGACAGTATCTAAAAAATGACTACTGCCCGTCACCAAAGGTTTAACCAGACAGAAGAATTCACACAAAGAATGAAGAAAGGGACTAGATATCTGATCCCATACGGGATCTTTTTTCCTCCCCTGCCCAGGAGACGAGGAAGACCGGTTGGCCTCCGTGTGAAGTAACATCGGAGCCAGCCTCCAGCCGCGACTCATCCAATACCCTGATCCGGAGAAGAAAAGGACTCGGGAGCTCTGGAAGATCCCTAAAAGTTACTTTCTTGATTTTTGTTGATTTTTTTATTTTGATTTTTTGTTTGGGATCCCAATCTGTACCCCCTCTCCCTCCTCCGTCTCTTTATTTTTTAGAGAACGGAGAAAAAAGGGAACCCCCGCCCTCATTCACACCCCCTTCCCCTAGGAAGTCTCTGAGGTCTAAATTACTGTCCTTTATTCTCCGGAAATCCCACAGGGGTAGTTTCGTTTAGATTAAGTTTAAAAAATTAAGTAAATGTGGTTAGATATAAGTATATGTTTTTGTTTTTCCACTTTATTCTTTTACCCCTCCCCCTCCCTCATATACCCGAGGCAAGAGAGAGCCTACTCAGGCAATAGATGAAAATCCCTGTGCACATACAAAATAACATGGCTAGGAAATATGGTTTAATTTTAATATGTTTAAACTAGGTACGCTAAATATTAAAGGTTTAAACAATCCCATAAAAAGGAAGTTAACTTTGCAAGATTGTAATAAGCAAATGTTGGATGTTGTTTCTATACAGGAAACTCATTTCAGGAAACAGGATTTTTCGACAGAGTCTTCTCTTGGAGTTTCTTCGCGTCGGCGCGGGTGAAGAAAAGAGGAGTGGCTATAGTGGTCAGAAGGTCGGGAACATTTGCTCTTAAGGAAAGTGACTCTGACAAAGAAGGTCGCTTTTTGTTCCTCAGGGGCAAATTGGGAAACACAATGGTCACACTGGCTAATATTTACGCCCCCAATGAGAAACAGGTAGATTTGTATTAGACATTCTTCCCTAGATTATCAAAGTTTGTGGAAGGGAAAATAATTATGGCAGGAGATTTCAATGCAGTTTACGATATTAAGCTAGATAAATCAAATCCCCCCAAAATGACTCTGAAAGGGCAAGATCCTAAAGATACAGATTTAGCAAGATGGATACAAGATATAGCATTATGGGATATATGGAGGATTCAACGCCCTAAAGAGAGAGACACACTATACATTTCACTCAGCACCCCATCTAGTATTCTCAAGGTTAGATTATTTTTTTATAGAACAATCACTAATCCCAGCTGTGACACAGTCAAAGATCAATCTAATTACGTGGTCTGATCACACACATGTAACATGCACGCTACAATATATCAATCCTACGAGGGTGAGACATATGTGGAAGCTTAACGACTCCCTTCTGAGAGATCTTGGTGTAATTAAAAAACAGTTATTGTGTGGTGTTGTCTTTCATTTGACAAGATCTGTTTGGAGTGCTATTGACTCTTGCCTCTCTCTTATTCTCGCACTTTAGGTGCCGAACTTGCAGTTTTGCTTCCCATGTGAGTACATGTGAGCCCATATTTACTAAGTTAGGGGTGGCGAATTCCAGTCCTCAAAGGCCACCAAACGGGTAAGGTTTTAAGGCTAGCCCTGTTTCAGCACAGGTGGCTCAATCAGTAGCTCGGTCAAAGGCTGAGCCACTGATTGAGCCACCTGTGCTGAAGCGGGAACTTATTGAGCCACCTGTGCTGAATGAGGGACTTATTGAGCCACCTGTTCTGAAGCAGGGATATCCTTAAAACCTGACTTATTGGTTACCCCTGAGGACTGGAGTTGGCCACTCCTGTAATAAGAAGTTGACTGCTACTGTATAAGAAACCTTCCGGTGCTTGATGACAGCCTGAATGGTGTCTTATGTAATATCGATGCTTGGTAAATATAAATTAGCCTATATAACTGCTTTGCATGATATAATACGTTTCAGCAATCTGAAACACATTACAGTATAAAATGTCTAATGTAAAGCAGCGGTGCGCAATCTGGGGGGCGTGAGATTAACTGCGGGGCGCGCAGGGTTTACAGAGGCCCCGCGTGCTTCCCGAAGGCACTTAAATTAAGTGCCGGGGAAGCGGCGAAGGCCTCTGTAAATCTTACTTACCGTGGTTCAGCCGGGAACCAAGATAAGGAGGAGGAGGAAGGAAGGGGGCGCGCGGGGAGGAAGACAGCCGGCAGAGGGCGCAGGGGGAAAAGATTGCGCTCCCCTGATGTAAAGGATAGTTGCTATTCTAAACCACAACAAAAATGTACTTAATTTTGCTGCAACTCAGACTTTCTGCCTACCCTATGTAAAATAACTACTTTGAAACACAGCACTGAATGTTAATTGTCCACAGTCTTGCATGGAATGTTAGTGGTAAAACGTACAATTTAGAGGCAGCTAATCCGTGATGATATTGTTCACTGCACTTAAATACTGTGGATATCTTGATGAGGTAACAAATGTTCCCTTTGTGCGTTAACTGTCCCGCCCACAACTAGCTTTCGTTATTGCTTACGCTACGGTCCCAGTGCCTGCGCTGCGCGAGCGCCTGCGAGACTGGCGCTCCATGCAGCCGAGTCCCCCGGTCTGCAGTGAGCTGCAGCGGGAAAGACAGGAGGGGGCGTGACGGTGGCGCAGCCATGACGTCACCCGGCAGGTTCGCCCTCATTGGCTGAACCGCCATGGGGGCGTGGCCTAGCGCTCCGTCGCGACTCCTGATTTCAATTTTATTGAGAGCAGGAGTTTCTGTCGGCGCAGCGGCCCCCACCCCCTCGCAGCGGGCCCGGCTCCATTGCCACAGCAGGTGCTGCAGTAGCCAGCGGGGACCTGGCCTTAAGTAATGTGGGTTGAATGAAACATGTCTCTTATCACTCACTGCTCCCACCAGCCTTCCAGATTCAGTTCAATTAGATCAAATGAACACAAATTAACCTCTGCACTGCCTGAGGGGACTGCAGTACTTTTAGGCTGCAAAGCAGTAAACATGCAATCCTCTGAAAATACAGATTGAATTCTTAACAAGTGCCACTTTAAAGCAGCGATACTGCTCAAAATAGTTTTTTTTTATCCTACAGCACCTGTACAGGGAGGCCTGTGGTACGGAAACGCCCCCCGTCCCCTCTCCCTCCTGGTTTCTTAGATATTTGTCATTTTTGTGTCTGCAGCTTTAGACACAGAAAAAACAACAACAAATATGACCACAATGACTACATACAAACATTAACTATGGAGTCACCAATAGAAAGCTACAACATCGTCTTGCGATGATGTCTGGCTGTCACATTTGTTTTCAACCAATCTACTGTACGATGATCAGACCCAACAGGTTTGGAGAATTAGTGATGATGAATACTTAATTACTCTAGCACAACCTTGTTTACCTTTAACTTAAATATACGAGTAAGTAGAAAAAACCGTCTGAAGAGCTCAAAGGCAATCTCCCTAATGGCGTGTGCCTATGGTAAGCATGAATGGAGAATAGAGAAGCGTAAGGAGGGAGAGGGTGTTGGTTAGATAACTGCTAGCCAAACTAAGACAAGAACAAAGTCCTTTGCATATTGTGCAGTGTAATAGGGATCAGCCTGGAGTGTGCAGGTACTCACGATGAAGCCGTCCTCCGTTGCTCTCACTCTCTCTCCCCGTGTCACGTGTGTCGAAGGTAAGTGACGTCGCTCCCCGGCGGGGGCACGATCCAAGGTAACAGGAAGAAGGTCAATGATCGATGCAGCAGCCGCTCCAAAATACGGGGACTCACCAGTTAAAACAAGTGCTTTATTGAGTTTACATTAAAAATGGAACACTCAGAACAAGCAAAAATAGGAGGTTCTCCTATTTTTGTTTGTTCTGAGTGTTCCATTTTTAATGTAAACTCAATAAAGCACTGCTTTTAACTTTTACCTGGTGAGTCCCAGTATTTTGGAGCGGCTGCTGCATCGATCATTGACCTTCTTAAATATACGAGTGAATGAATAAATGCCAAACTCCTTTTCTACAAAAAAAATGTAACTGAACCCCTTCTGTACCAAAGGGACCTGCATGTATCCTTGTAAAACAATTACACGTAAACCTACATTTTCGGTTTTGAATCAAACTTCCCTAGATGTTCTATAGGCATATGTTAATAAATATATTAATATAGATCTATAATAATATTTTAACGTGCCCTAATATATATGTAACCTCTCTTTGTTTCCCCTTGGACGGACTTCTATACGCTAAGGTGGGGGCCCAAGTCCTACTTCACATTATAACAGTGTTATCACCGTTCTGGGTATGCGGCCCAACGATCAAACAATAGTATAGGACATTAGGGCTTGAATAACAAACGTATTTATATAAACCTTTTATTACCACAGATATGCAGACATAAACGTGATGTTACTGTGTTTATAAATGCTGCAAAGTCGTGTAACAATATCTCTCCCAAGTGTGCTGGTGCCGGCACAGTGTTGGAGTTCTTATTAACTGTGGGTGTAACCATGGCAGGCCAGTTCTTCGCAAAGCCTTCAGTACCCTTGTCTGTAACCGATGATCCCTTCTTTAGTTACTCATTACACCAGTAACCCGTTTGGATGGGGCTTGTCCTAAACTTTGACGAACCTTCGCGTCTCATCTCTCTCTTTCTCTCTTTTCTCTCTCTCAGGGACGGCTATCCTTTCATCTCAGCAGTTCTATCTGATCCTCGATGCTCCACTCGGCCTCCGTGCAGGATGGACTGACCTCAAGTCTCTGCCAGTCCATCCTGAGATCTCTCAGGCTCATCCTAGGACTGGCTCCATGTGCTGTTTCTGCCCCTTTTAAAAGCTCCTCTCTCCTTAGCCCCGCCTCTCTCAAAGCCTTTTCTATTGGCTGCTTCTCTATCAATCATGAGTCACATGTCTATCTCACAAAGGAGAGGAATCCGCCAGGGGGCAGTGTGAGTATAGCATACACCATGCAGAGGGTTACATCTAATATAAGGGATTGAAATTACCTGGGAGACCCGGGCGCCTAAAATGTTGTCCCTTGTTCCTGAGTTTTGCAGCGTTCAGTGACCTGTCAGTCACCACCGCTGCCCATCACAGAGCACCCAATCCTGCTTTAAAACAGGTGCTCTGTGAGCAGCGGTGTCTGACAGAATGGGACGGGTGGATGCGGTTGTTTCGCTGCCGACATTTAGCCGGCGTCGTCTTTTCGCCACTGGCCCCTCTGTAGGTAAGGGGTTCTAGGGTAAGGGGATTGGGGTAAAGTTTTTTGGCTAAGGTGTTTATGGGCAGGAAGGAGATTGGTTCAAACAGCCAAATCCAGTGAAAAAGCACCGATCAACTCACCAGGTTAATTTTTATTGTACTACATTAAAAAAACAAAAAACACACAAAGGACAGGACAGGAAATATTCTCCCACGCGTTTCGGGCTATACAGCGCTTTCTCAAGGTGTATGGTTGGGGCAAGGTTGGAGGTTAGTTTATATAGCCCCACCTATGAACTCAAACGCACCTGAAGAAATTAGGTGCATTTAACACGTTATGGCATCAATCAATGCAGCATAGAGGATATATCATATTGTCAACAATGTTGTCACATGATTGGATGAAATCTAGTCTTGTGTCTCAATATACGTATCAATAGATAGAAAAATAAATAAAATGGACAAACAATAAGATTATCATTGGTATCATGTGATTAATTAATTTCCAAAAACAACTAAATACTGTATATCCAGATGTAGAATCCAATTATAATGATGGACTAAAGAATGGTAAGTAAGTCCGATTATTGGGCAAACAAATTCCTCAGTTATTATTGTATTCCATGTAATACCAAATGGGAAATTGTATGTTATATTTGGGGGACCTGATCGCAGTGAAACTTCCACAACTAAACGTCCTAGACCGATGTCTCAGAGGTCTGTGTGAGGCTGAGAGTAGCACTGTTTGCTGTGGAGTTCAGGGGGGCTGGGGGAGCAGACAGCCAGCGGCAGAGGCGCACGACGGCTGGGGCAGGGAGTGGGGCGGAGAGCTGCAGGACTGTGCCCGCCCATTCTCCCCATGAGTTCAGTGTCAGGGAGTGGGGGAAGGAGGGTCAGTGTGCACTGTGCTGCTGTGAGTCAGTGAGTAAATGTATGTCTGTCAGAGTGAGTGAATCAGTGTCTGTAAGGCTGAGTTTATAGTGGAGAGTGGCTGTGCTCTCCAGCCCTGATGCTCACCTCTCGCTTACCAAGCGGCTGCTTTTCATGTTCTTGCCCATCAGACAGAGCGTGTGCTCTAGTAGGCGGGGCTTGAGGCTGGTCACCAAAAAATCTACTCGCCACCTAGTACCACACTTATGCTGCTTGGGCCAATAGGAGCTCGCCACGATGTTAAATCCACTCGCCCGGGGCGTGCAAATGTATAGGTTTGTCGAACACTGTATATATATATATATATATATATATATATATAATGCCATTGTCAAGAAAGACCAAGAAGCAGCTATGCTCATCTTTATCACAAACATATTGTGTCCTGTTTTTATGTGTGTGTGGCGTAGTGACGATTGAGTGCAATTCGGTCACTCTGCTTACTTGTGTGTGTTGGTGTTTGTGTCAGCCTTGTGGCCACATCCTATGTCCCTGAAGTTTCTATATAAAAAGAAAATATACATTGAACAACAAAACAGTACAATGTTCTTAAACAGAATATACATTTTATTTTAAAGTGCAACGCAAAACTGTGTAAAAAATAAACAGTACAAACAACCCCCCCCCCCCGCTTGTTCCCCTGATGGGTCCGTTTGCCCCCCCACCCCACAGCAGCCCGTTTGCCCCCCCACCCCACAGCAGTTCGTTTACCCCTGCACCCCCTACCCCACAGCTGCAGCAGCCCATTTGCCCCCCCACCCCCAACAGCAGCAGCAGCCCGTTTAGCCCCCCCAAATCCCAGCAGCCCATTTGCCCCCATCCCGCAGCAGCACGTTTGCCCCCCAGCAGCAGCAGCCTGTTTACCCCCCCACACCACAGCAGTCCATTTGCCCCCCCCCCACAGCAGCAGCAGCCCGTTTGCCCCCCCACCCAACAGCAGCCCGTTTGCCCCCCACCCCACAGCAGCCCGTTTGCCCCCCACAGCAGCCCGTTTGCCCCCTCACCCCCCAGCAGCAGCAGCCCATTTACCCCCCCCCCCCCCAGCAGTAGTCCGTTTGCCCCCCAACCCCCCCCCCACCCACCCCAGCTACCTCTCTCTCTGCATATGCTTGAAAATGGCTGCTCTCGGGTGTAAGTTAATTTCTGTGCTGCGCTCTGATTGGACGGCAGTGGGTCACGTGACCGCACCTCCTCTCCAGCAAGCACAGAAACACAGATTTGCCTGTAGCTGGGAGCTGAGCGAGGTTCAGCAAGCGTGAGCAAGCAAGCGGAAGCTTTCACTCATATAATGGGTCTCTGAATATATGCTAAGCGCCCCTCAGCAAGCACTACGACACTATAAACACAGCCTAAGTCTGCAAATGTGTGTCTGTTTGTCAGTGTTTCACAGATACACACTGACACACACACACTGAGTTACAGAGCCGGCCAGCCGGTAGGGGTGGGGGAGTTTAGAAGCCAAAGTTGAGCAGGATGGGGAGGGGGAGAGACCGGGCCAGCCTTCTCTTCCTCCCCCTGCTGCTGCTAGACAAAACGTTGGCTCCTGAAATTTCTAGCTGGCTCCTAAGTTTTTAACATTTTTGTCCACCCAATGAAATATTATTTGCTTTACATACCATTGCTAGTGATTACAAACAAAAAAAATAACTGTGTAAAGTTCTGGGCGTGTTTGCCAATGTGCCGCTATATTTCTCAGTGACTTTTACTAAACACTATGCAATAAATAACTTAATTCATGCCAGATTTGTCTGTTTTTAATTCTTACAAAACATGGAAAATCCCACTAAAGCTTTAGGCCTCGGTCCCGCTGCGCTCGTTGGCGCGGGCGGCAATGTAGCGAGTTCCCCACCAGCAGGGGAATCCTCGCGAGCCGGTCCCGGTCCCCACTGGCGGCACAGCTGACTACACGCTGTGGTGCGTCAGCCGCTGGAGACACCAGAGAATGGTGTTTTCTAGCTTTGACGCGTGACGTGTGTGGCTGTGAGCCAATGGGGAGGGGAGGCTTCGGGAGGAGGAGAGGCTTCGGGGAGCGGGGAGGAGTGTGGAGTGAAAGCAGGTGAGTGCCTTTCTCTGTGTGTGTGTCTGTGTGTGTGCGTGCCTGTCTGTGTGTGTATGTGTGTGCCCGAGTGCGTGAGTGCCTGCCTCTGTCTGTGTGTGTGTGTGTGTGTGTGTGTGTGTATATGAGTGCGTGAGTGCCTGCCTGTGTGTGCGCGCGTGTGTGTATGAGTGCGTGAGTGCCTGCCTGTGTGTGCGCGCGTGTGTGTATGAGTGCGTGAGTGCCTGCCTGTGTGTGTGTGTGTGTGTATGTATGTATGTATGAGTGCCTGCGTGTGTATGTGTTTAATACTTACCGAAGCTCCAGCTCCAGCCCGAGTCCGTGGAGGGAGGGGGGGGAGAGCAGCGGGTCCCTCCGCTCAAGCCACGCCCCCCCTCCCTGTCAAACCGCCCACCTCCCGCTCCGGCTCCCGCTCCCTACAGACCGCATATCGCGGTCTGTGTATCTCAGCGCACCGCCTGTCAGCAGTGCGGGTGCGCTGACTCTGGGAGCGGGGCCTTAGCCTAAGGCCTTTTCTCGTGCTTTCCTACAACTGTGCAGAAACTCAATCATTACAAAAGTCATGCAGCATTCCACAAGCAGGTATGTTTCTCTAGTCAGTTGTCTTCAGATGTCTCTGAATTCTGCATAGAATGGAAATGTTTGCTCATTTACCAAGTGAAATCAATCACAATAGTTCTAATATGTCACATTTTACTTCCCAGACAAACTTGCAGTTGTTACTGTAATCTGGAAATGTGCAGTCTCTGTTCTGGGGCCCCTACTCTTTTCAGTCTTCATCAATGATCTACCTACAGTACAGCTTATAATGCAGCTTCAATGCACATATATGCGGATGACACGATCTTACTGGTATATGAGGCCCGAGCCTCTCTGACCTTGGACACGTACTTCTATATGATTTTCCAAGACTTGAAAACTGGATTTCCTAAAACAATCTATTTTTAAACACTGACAAAACTGTAACAATGGTATTTGGGTCTACGGCTAAATTTCTAAAGCTAACAATGACAGAGCTACAGATCACAAACAACGTCAACACGTTCTAGCCCGTCACCAGTTTTAAATATCTGTGCATATGGCTTGACTCCCATTTAACATTTGGGTTGCATAGTGATACTTTGACATCCAAAACCTATGCCAAACTAAGTGTACTTTATAGGAACAAATGCTCCCTGAGCCCGCTGGTAAAAAAAAGTGCATTGCACATCAGATGCTAATGCCAATTATAGACTATGGGGACACAGTATATGGTACAGCACCCCAAACTCACCTTAGCAAATTAGACACCCTCTACAACTCAAGATGTCGCTTTCTCTTCCAATACTGTATAACTACAACAAACAGAACTGTGAAAACCTACAAGAACTAGATTTGCTCTCTCGAGTCCAAGTGCAAATTACATCTTTCCTGTCTTGCCTTCAAATACTTTCTGGCCAAGCTACCCACCGATCTGAAGAAGCTTCTCACCTCTACCACATGCAGCACTTATCACCTGAGATCTGACTCCAAAAGACTGTTCATGGTCCCAGGGTTCAACAAAGGATCCGGCCGTTCTTCCTTCTCTTACTGTGCACCCCAAAACTGGAACAATCTACCGAAGATTCTCACAGCCACCACCAGTCTAAATTCTTTCAAGACTAATGCTGTCTCAAATTTTAATCTGGTCTGTAACTTCTACTACATAGACCCATAACATATATTATCTCTAACTGTTCATTCAATGCCTTTAAATATAACATATAACCTCTGTTCATTTAATGTAACCATGTATTGTTATAACTGTGCAAAAGACATACTTGAAAATCAGAGGTAATTTTCAATGTATTACTTCCTGGTAAAACATTTTTATAAATAAACGATGCTGAAACTACAGATGGAGAAGACCTTATTTTTACGATGTAAACTAATGTACATGTCTCTCTCTTCAATATGCATACAATCCTAACTCGTTGGTGATCTCTTAAAGCAGCAGTCCTAGCTGTCGTGTTTTTTTATTTATTGAATTTTTCACTTGAATATGTGCATCAATACAATCCCTATAATGATAAGTAATTAGCTAAATTGCGGATCGGATCTCCTGTGATTGATCAACGAAGATTTGGCTCGGGGGGTCACTAAATGGCTGCAGATTATTCAGCAGTCAGTAGAATACATTTGCATATTAATATGACAAGTTCTGTGAGGAAGATCATGTGACCAGCCAGTCACTAGATACAATTGAGCTGTGCACTGCTAGAGAGAGGGCAGGGCTCAAAAAGGGGTGTGCCAGGGCCTGTTTCAGAAGAGGATGGGGATGTGACTTTGTAAATGGCTGCTATAGCAACAAAAGATGTTTGTTACATTATAATACATTAAAAATGTAATTCAGAGTTGTTTTTAAAAAACAAGTATTTGTTTGTTGCAAGTATTTTCTCATAGTAAGTACAGAACTGATTTATTTAAAAGAAACACACACACATTTACAGTAAGGGCAGTTAAAATGTGGAATTCATTACCCATGGAGACTGTGATGGCAGATACAATAGATTTGTTCAAAAAAAGGTTGGACATCTTTTTAGATGGGAAAGGTATACAGGGATATACCAAATAAGTATACATGGTAAGGATGTTGATCTAGGGATTCATCCGATTGCCAATTCTTGGAGTCAGGAAGGAATTAATTTTTCCCCTTAATGGGGTTTTTTGTTTGCCTTCCTCTGGATCAATAAGTAAGTATAGATATAGGATAAAGTATCTGTTGTCTAAATTTAGCATAGGTTGAACTTGATGGACGTACATCTTTTGTCAACCTCATCTACTATGTAACTATGTAACATGTAGGATATTGCTCGGTCTGCAGCTTTAAAGGCAATCTGTATTTCCGTATTATAGTTCCCCGTTCTGCATTATTGTTTAATAAATATACCCGTTAAACCTGTTTGTTGTCTCTCTTCAAAGCACCATCTCTTCTTTCCTGGTGCCTGTCATCTATTTTCTTTGCTCCTTGTTCTCTCTCTCTTGTGCACTTATCTCACTTTCTATTTTCTTTGCTCCTTGTTCTCTCTCTTGTGCACTTATTCTCACTTCGTTGGGCTATCGAAAACCCATCACAACCACAGGGAGTTATTTATCAAACTCTAAAAACTAGCAAAGAAACCAACAGATTTATTCTAGGAAAACAAGGCTCTGTTATTGACTTAACAAGGCATTAACTTAAATGAACAAGTCATTCAGTGCTAACGGGTATCTTTCAGCCTCACTAACGCAATGTTCCGTGCACAGATCTCTGTTATAGTTAAAGCAGGTGTAATTCTCTCTCTAAAGGGTTACTAGCATGGTTACCATGTACCGGGCACCACCCTGTGCTGCCATGGGATCATGACATCACGGAGAGTATATATGGGGAGGGAAAGATTCGAGAAGGAACTAGACGATCGTTTGTATTTCAGTGACGATGTACAATGGGAGATGACTGTGGCTAAGGTTCCCAAAGAGGAGCCTTTAGTCTGGGTTCTACCTGATGCTCCGATGGGCCCTCAATTAACACGGTTGAGTCGGCATGACCGCATGATCCGGGATCGGGTCAAGGAGACGTGGGGATATGAATACCCCTATGTATCAGAGACTACTATGAATATGGTAAATATGTTCAGGGGCCACTGGTTACAATGCAAGAACAAGGCTTAGATAGATTAGTACTGTCACACCCGGCTTACAGCAAATCAGGAAAGGTTAGATAAAATAGTGAGAATAGGGCACATCAGTCAGAGCATTTACAAAGACCGGGTAGACTATATAGACAAAAAGGGGACTAAATGGATTCACTATGTAGAAGTACCTGATGTCAAGGGTGGTATGGTTAGAAAGCCCGACCCAGCCCATTATTGGTAGACTGGAAGAGGGGAGGGGAGCATTATTGATGCATGAATATTCAATGTTGGGGGAAACATTGGGTTTAGTTAGGGGAGAGTGTGACCCCCTCTCTAAAGGGTTACTAGCATGGTTAGCATGTACTGGGCCCCACACTGTGTAGCCATGGGATCATGACATCACAGAGAGTATATAAGGGGAGGGAAAGGTTCGTAAAGGTTAGGTTCCAGGAAGACTAGAGGAGAGGAGCCTCAGGGAGGAGAGATCGGGATGTTCATAATACAATAGTACAGACCAGGCCCCCCTCAACTTTATTATGTTCTAGCTAGGGACAGTACCCTGGTTAAGTTAGTATCCCAGAAGAAGATTAAGCGAGTCCAATATAAGCTTCAAAATATGAAAACTGCATGCCACATAGGGCCTTAGTAACGAGGACTCCTGGGTGCCGGCTATTGGGAAGTGGCAGTTCCCACACTGACCAAAGGTATTGGGGTCACTTGTACAGGACCTGCTAGAATTCCCAATGGGCCTGGCATTACCGGGATAATACAGAGGGGTATCTGTAACAGGGGACTTGTCCCTGTTCAAAAATGTGCCTCTAATCCAGCAGTGTGGTGGTTAACTGCTGGTAGTCAATTAACCAACACCACCAGGCTGATTAGAGGTTTGTTAGAAAAGCCTGCCTTTGAGACAGGAAGAGAGATTCCTTAGTCCACAACTGGGCTGAACCAAGGAAGGACAGATGTCTTGAGCGGCAAGCTGACAACAAGACAAAGGGGACAAGATTCTAAACCTGCAGCCTGAGATTGCCTTAGCACACAAGGGTGCGGATCCAAGAGAGCAGAGAAGCTTCCCCTACAGCAGCCCAGCTAACAGATAAGACTTTTCGTATAAGACTATTATCTATGTCTATGTATATTGATAAATGTCTCTATGATTTGGGCTGGTGAATCGCTGGGCTAACCACGCAGTTAAAGAGAACTGGATCACAAGTGTATATATACTCCAGAGTGGAGCGGATTTTGTTTGCTGATTTACATGTTTGCTGTGGTTAAAGCAACAGGCGCAATAAAGCCTTATTTTAATTTCACCTTAAAACAGTCTCCATTGCGTACCTCTGAACACGTCTCCTACAGTATCCCATACAGAGAAGGAGGGGGGCCTGTGTCTCAGAACAATTAAGAAACAAAAGGTATATATACCTCCCGCTGAGTGTTAAGTGTGGACACTCATGGACGCACAGTATGCATCTGCAACAATAAAGAAGTAATACAACATTGTCTAAAGTATGATGTGTAGTCCCCGACAGTTGTACTGTATGACAAAAGTTCCTGGCGCCCATTATTCTACAACTTAGCTACCTCATCACCCAGCCACCTGCACCGTAAGTAAAAGTAACCGATGCGGAGTAGCCATACACAGTACATGGATGTAATATCCCTAGAAGCCGGTCAAGGAGGGTTACACATGGATTTACAAATGCATTACTTACAGTAGATCATACCTAAATGTGGTATTAGCTCCCTTCCTGACCCTGAAATATAGGATGGAGAAAGAGAGAGACGCCTGTGCGTAAAAAGGAGCACACCTGTGGTATATGTTACTTGAAGTCGTTTAAATATACTTGCATATGCTATTAGCCTATCTCCCAGGTATCTTAGATGCGCTCCATTTTGTGTACGTGTCTCTCCACGTGTTGTTTGAAGGGATATATAGAGCACTTGGATGGACTCTAGTAAAATAGGGCTCCCTCCTTCCCTCTCCCCTCCAGCAAAAGACATAATTCAGGGTCTGCAGGGAGATAACGCTACTTTTAGGTAAGACAGGCGTAAAGGGAACCATGTTAAGCTAGGTAGTGCTAACTTAACATGCTTTTAAGCCTCTTTTAATGAGATAACTAATGGACATTATTTTTGCATATGATAAACTTTGTAGAATAACATTAACCTTGGGGAACATAACGTCCGTTTGGATCTTGCCCTATTGTAAGTCAGCTAAAAACACTTGACACTGAACTTCCGAGTGGGTCCCTGAGGCCTAGCTGGACCGGAAATGAGTAGGACTGTGATCAGTATGTTCTTGCATGGAATTCTAAGTGCCCTCTGATATTCTTCTTCGCTTCATGCTTGGACTCTCTGAACCTTTGCCAAGCATTGGTGCACCCCAAAGGTCATTTTCATTTTTTGCTTTTATTTTATGGTCTGAATGCATTGAACTCCTATTCTTTACTTTTGATTAAGAATTTTTTGAGACGCTAAATGGCATCGTTGTGGCAATAAAACCAATGCATATGAAGATGTGTAAGCCAATGGCGCTGTAGGGAAGATGGATATAATGTGGTATAGTACTTACAATATTTCAGCATAGTTGAGGTTTAACCAGCTGTTACTATTTAAACTTTTTTTTTTTAATGCTCTTAACTGGAACTGTAAGAGATAGGGCTTAAAGTTAGCTGCGTGGTTGAATTACAAGGCTGCGTTCCTTTGCCAGGTTTAAGGTAAATTAGATGAGAGCATTTTCAAAACAAAACATGATTTGGCCCAAAATTGCCAATTATTTCATTTTGTACCTGTCTGGCAAAAATAACTGTTGTATCATCCACAATAGTGGCTTTTGCAGAAACCCTTTTTCCACCTTCTGCCATTTTTATGGCGTAGGAGCAGCACGCATCAAACTGAAGGTAACTGAAGAAGTTAACTCCAATCTTTGGCTCTTGGTTTCTGCAGCACAGTTTTTGTAACTACAGTGGCATTATGGGAGCCATCTTAACTGTTCTCACAAGGGTCATGTTACAATGGTTTATGTAGCTAATTCAACATTATTGGGTAGAATATACTTGGCACACACTGTACTGTATGTTCATCTATATGAAAATCTGAGGTTTTCCTAGTTGTTGACAAAAATCTGGATATATTCCTGCATTCTACAGGCTCGGGACCTCACTTTCTCAATTGTTCCTTTCTAAGGCTTGAACAAAGACATTTATTTTGGATTGTGTGCTTAAGACACAACAGCCAGCCTGACCTGATTGGTGTCACTACAGTTCTGCTCGGATCTTATTTCCAAACCTAAACTACATACCTAGGTGACTCTGCAAACATCTCAGGCTGACAGAATTATAGTCATTATAGTCATTATAAATATTATGTCCTCTTAAAGGAAGATTTATGTAACAATGTCCATATTTATTCATGTATTTACAGCAAAAAATTAGTTTTTTAGTGATGGTATCTATATAATATCTCTGTATTTGTATTTCATACACTTACTATTGTCCTTTTTCACCTTGGTCCTTTGTATACTGGGCCCTCACTTTCTGGCAATAGACATTGGCACATGTTGTTTCAATTCCAGATTTCACTAAGGCAAGGGTGCTCAACTCAGTCCTTAAGCCCCTCTTCCACCTCCCCTCTCCCCACAGAGCAGGTTATCAGGATATCCCAGCTTCAGTACAAGTGGCTCAATCAGTCCCTGCTTCAGCACAGATGGCTCAATCAGTCGTTCAGTTTTGGACCACATGTGCTGAAGCTGGGACATCTTGAAAACCTGACCTGTTGGGGGAGCTTGAAGCGGCCCGCTAGCCAAATGTGGCCCGTAACGGGCCTTGATGTGGCCCTTGGACATTCTGCTCCTGCTAATTTCATACATGTTGCTTAAGCAGCTAAATGAAAATGTTAACACTGAAACACACCGGTAACTTAACGTCATGTAAATATATATGGTACAGATGTGATAAATGCTTGCAAAATGTTAAAAATATAATAATATTAAAGTCTTTAGATGTGTCTAAAATGGCATTGCAATAAGCTAGTGGCCCTCTACTCCCAAATGTTTTATGATCTGGTCCCTTTGGAGCACGAGTTGAAAAGCCCTGCTGTAGAAGTGGGCTTAAAGGGGTTAGTACAGTATAGCAGATTCAGACACAATTTCGATCTGAACTTCTTTTTGTAACACATGTTTTACGGTGCAGGACATCCAATTGAAGAAGTATGGTGCTGAACGAAAGGGAGGGAGAAATACCTACTGGTATCTGATATGTCTTTGAAATGATTTGTGTTACTGTCCCTTTAAAAATCTCCATTTTGCAGTTACTTTGTTCATTTTTTTATTTTTGGATGTTACTTCCATTTTTGCGCCTGGACTTGGCGTCAAGTGTTGTTCACAGTTTTTCTGCAGATGACCTTCACTCACTTTCTATAATAGCCAATCCAGTATTGACACCCACACATTTTTTGCACACGTTACTATTTCTATTACGAGATGCAAATTCTATTGTCCTATCAGACACTAGCATCCGTCATAGATGTATTACTCTATCCAGTGTGATCTACTGTATGCTACGCCCCTGTAAGAGGCAGAATATATTGTTTTGCAATTCCTTTGTTGGGTCATGTTTGTATACCCCTGGGTATAGCTCACATCTTTCTATATAGTAAAACCAGCTGAAGAATTACTCCGGTGCTTGTGTGTTTTCTCTTTCCTAAAATATAACCTTATGTTGGATATATCGTGTACGGTCTGAAGGAATGTACAGCACATCTTTAAAATGCTGCATTTCAGCCATGTCTCCTGATATTTGTTTGTAGGGTGAATCTCCCAACAGCCAAATGAGAGAATCAGTAATCCTATAGCCAATGCGATTTGTTTTAACCTTCCACTGTAGTGAAAATCACCACTCTCATTAATGACAAAGAGAAAGTACAGCAAAATGTGGGTGCAATACAGGCAAGTTGGTTTTGTGGGAATAAACATA
This sequence comes from Ascaphus truei, assembly GCF_040206685.1. Classification (NCBI taxonomy): domain Eukaryota; kingdom Metazoa; phylum Chordata; class Amphibia; order Anura; family Ascaphidae; genus Ascaphus; species Ascaphus truei. The sequence continues at coordinate 354,197,436 of NC_134483.1, read as the reverse complement.
TCTTTCTAAGACTACTGAAACCCTGAGATGCCCTATCTTGCATGATCTGTGAATTCATCTTCAGTCTATTTACATACAGCTGATGTTAAACATGTAGCTTCAACACAAAACCAATATTCAAGGGTGATAAGTATATCTTCTTTTATACAACACCATCCATGCCCATAGCGCTTCACAGCAGTAACAGATGCAACACAATAATAACATGAGCTGGTAACTGCATCCCAAAGGGACCTCGCGCAAACACATGTACAATAATTGGTCACATTAACTAAGCATATGAAAAGCACAAAGATTGATGTTACTATGTAATCACCACCTAATTGTTCTGTGTTTTTGATTGGTGTTGTCTATTTGTAAGAAGAAAATCTGCAAACCGTTGCAATGGAGAACATACAAAATGCCAAACTTACAAAATACGTACAGTATGCAGTGGCATACTGAGCATAGTCTTCAATAAGCAGCTTATTTTGGTTATAGAGCTGTGGAAGAGGATGCAATGTTTTAATCACCAATAAATTGTGGCGTTCAGGTGACAAATGTACAGTACAGGCATACCCCACCATAACAGATCGTAGAACCAATCTGTTTAGTAGCATTATGGAAAGACTTACGCACATTAAAATGAATGAACACCTTATTTCCCAAGACTATACTGATTATGTACCATTGTTATTTATTAATAAATTGTGTCAAAATTGTATTACAATTTTCTGATTGGCTGGCCTAATGACATACTCATTTTATTTTCATTTTTGCACTGTGACGTGAAACTCATATTAATGGAACGGTCTTTTGATGTGTCACAGCTGCCACAGCGGCATAGTCTAGTGAGCGAGAGAGAAATTCAGTGAGACGTGAGAGTCTGACTGATAGAAGTGAAGCTGCTGCTGCTGCTGCTGACTGAGCTCACTAAGCAGACTGTCTTACTTGCCACCACAACCACCAGTGCTATCCTGCCTGTGGCATATACCACAATAGAGAGAAAAACCTAGGCGCTACATAGCCCATAAATCATACTTTTTTAACTGAGGTACTCACTTTGATACACTTTCCGTTTCTTTTGCAATTTCCACTGCATGGCTCATGGCGTTCTTCCAGGTGCAAGTGCTGGTGCTGGCGTCTCATAGTAGCTCATGTATTGGAATAGAAGAAAACGTCATGACATAACACTCCGTGCAAAGAGGCAAATTCAAATCATCACAGATGTGGTCACAGACTGAGTGAATATCAAAAATCTGCATACTTTATTTGACAAATAGAAAAGTGCACATGAATCCAACACGCACAAAAAAATTGGAGTACCCTTGATGAAGTGCTGAGGGCAGCAATTTTTCAGTTCAGCAATTTTTTATGGGTGTTTGTAAAATAACGCATGCAGAATTTTGATATTCACAGTCTGGAACCACATCTGTCACGATTTGAATTTGCCTCTTTGCACGTAGTGCTATGTCATCACAATTTCTTCTATGGCAAATACTGTACCAACACCATTCAAAAGTACACACTACTTACAAGAGTACACCCCCACTGTCATGGAACAAGAATCACATTCCTGCCCGACCCCCCTTTTGCTTGTCAGCTCCTTAAGTTCAGCTGCAGGCATTGGCTCCACATACACACACTGTGCCTGTGTAACATGCAACAATGTTGCATTTTTTGCCTCTGAGCACATAATCAGTGAACTGCTACTGCAGCTTCTCCAGTCCTCCCAGTTAATGGACTTTCCCATGTTCTCCCCTGTCCTTTGCTGACAGTTAGTGCAGTCCCACTCAACCTTTAGTGTGACCCCTGCCCCTCACTTTCTTTTCCACCCTAGATTACAGTGAGTACAGACCTGTCTGCATCCACCCCTGGTAAGGCCTTTCTCTCTTACCATAGTCCAACCTCATAGAAGCATCCCACATAGAGAAGCACTCTCTGCCTACACTACACCCACAAGTTCCTGTGTTTTCTAATCCAGCAATAAAATTAAGAAAGACATTAAGGACTTGTCATGCTTTGGAAGAGGGAGGACATGAGTTGAGCTTACTGGAATCATTCACACATCATTCGTGACCCTGGTTCCAGGAAAGTAAGAGAGAGACCGTGTATTAGAGGTCTACGCAGAAGCTATCACTCACAGCCTTCATGCTACAAAGGTGCAGCTCTACACAGCTATACAGCAAACTGCTACAGCTTTCTGCAAAAACAAGCAGCAGTTTAAACAGAACAGTAAAACAAAGACCTGTGTTAGGGAATCACACAGGAGCTACTACTCAAAGACTTTATGCTAAACAGAATAGTCTCTGCACCCCAGGACAAGCAGCAGCTTCACTCTGCCAGACAGGGCAGCAAGCTTTATACAGCAAACTGCACACAGCCTGCAACCTTACAGAGAAGCAAGCAGCTTACACTGCACAAGCAACTCTGCACACAAGGCAGCAGCTTTGCAAACAGACTGTACACACAAACCTAACTGCCTTTTTCTCTGTCTGAGTCCACCCGCTGCTCAGCCCCACAGTGAGGAGCCTACGGACACCTGTAAGCACAGCTACCCCAACGCTGCACGCTGCAGGACACCGCTCGGCACCATCTGAGACAGACGCCCTACGCTGACAAGGTAAAAGACCGCACGCCACACGCACTGGCAAAAGGCCTACACACACCTACAGCATGGCAGAACTCAGAGCCTCACCAGACATCACGCAGGAAAGCGATCTCTCAGACACAGAGACCGCTGCGCAGCTGCAACAGGCGCAGGCAGGCGCAAGGCCCAAACGGACAGTCACACTGACACAAAAGGCCCGCGAAAAATATGAGACTGACATTGAAGCGCACCGCGCCAAATTAGAGTTGGCCTGGGAAACAACCGCACTTGGGGTATGCAACGTCGCCGGCGCTGGCAACTCTGTACAACAGCTCGAGCAGGCAATAACTCAATTAAAGATAGATCACGCACGCTACCAAAGACTGTCAGAAGCATATGCCACTTACCTGACCAGGGCTAACACCAGTGAAAGCCTGCAAGAAAGAGACTTACAAAACAACATTGATCTTGCACGTGACAGCCGCGTGCGGGCCGCCACCACAGATGCGCAAAGCATGAGAAAAGAGCTCCTCCTGGAGACCGCGTCACAGCGCTCCAGCGCATCCAGACACTCATCCAGGTCAGCAAGATCAGCACAATCCAACGCGTCCAGCGCAAGCACTAGCGCTACCAAGGCGCGAGCCACCGCAGAGGCCGCACGCGCCAGGGCCGCATACGCTCAGAAAGAGGCGACCATGAAACTAGAAAGGGCCCGCTTGGAAGAGGAGGAGCAGACAGCCGCCGCTGCAGCCGCTGCCACCGCCGCTGCAGCCGCTGCCACCACCACTGCCAACGCCGCTGCAGCCGCTGCCACCGCCACTGCCAACGCCGCTGCAGCCGCTGCCACCGCTACACGGAAGAAAGCAGAGGTGGACGCCAACCTAGAGGCCCTAAATCAAGAAAGAGAAGCTGCTGCCGCCATAGCCCAAGCCGAAGTCCTAGAAGCAGCCGCGCAACAGGACGGCGGGGAGCAACCGTACAGACGGATAGCCTCAGAGGATCCAGCCCGACGCACTGAAGACTATGTAAGGAGCCTCTTCAGTGTGAACACAAGCGCACCATCTCAACACGGATGGGGCGACTCCACAGATACCGAAGACTCGCTAGGACCACGAGGAGAAGATGCTGCTCCATCAATGGCACGTGCTGCCCGGGATAGCCACAGCCACAATAGTGATCCGCACGCCAGCGCGCACACGGATGCACCACCACAGGCTCGCAATCCAGGTACACCCACGCGGGAGAAAACAGCCCCTCACACTGGCCAGCAGCCATCACGCGTCCACGCCAAAGAAGAGGCGACCGCACAGACCGTCCCAGCAACTACCTCAGAACGGGGCAAACGCGCCGATGTCTCAGGTCTGACAGACATAGCCAAGTACATGATCCGGCGCGACTTGGTGCACGCAGGACTCATCAGCTTCGACGACCGCCCTGAGAACTACCGGACGTGGAAGTTCACGTTCAAAGACGCAATCGACAGCTTGGACTTCTCAGCAAGGGAAGAGCTCAACCTGTTAGTTAAGTTCTTGGGGAACGTATCCAGGGAGCAAGCGCAGAGACTTCGGACGGCAAACGCACATCAACCCCAAGTAGGTCTGGACCTAGTTTGGGAAAGGCTAGAAGAGACCTATGGCAGCCCTGAAGCAGTCGAGGATTCACTCTTCAAAAGAATCGAGAGCTTCCCCAAGATCACGAGTAAAGACTACTCGAAGTTATGGGATCTTGGAGACCTGCTGCAAGAACTGGAGTTCGCAAGGAAAGACCATTCTTTAATAGGTCTCAACGCCCTAGATTCAGCTCGTGGAGTGAGACCCATCCTGGAGAAGCTACCCTTCAACCTCCAAGAAAGGTGGCTTTCACAAGGCTCCAAATACAAAAGGGAGAAGCAAGTCGTCTTCCCCCCATTCTCATTCTTCGTGAGCTTCATCCGCGAAGCGGCAAGGACAAGAAACGATCCCAGTTTCATCTTAGGTGCGCAAACCACATACAGTGCGAGCAGCCTGAAGAACGAGAGACCAGCGACGAGATATGGTAACCCCCAAACACCCGTCTCGGCCCGCAGGACGGACGTGCCTCCCACGACCCAAACTACTCCCGATCAGTCGGTCGCCGGAGACAAGGAACCAAGGGACCCAAACAGGGAATGTCCCATACACAAGAAGCCACACCCACTCAACAAGTGCTTTGGGTTCAGGATGAAGTCCCTAGAGGAACGCAAGAGGTTACTTGGAGAATTCGGAGTCTGCTTCAAGTGCTGCGGTTCCACTACCCATCTAGCCAGGGACTGTAAGGAAGAGATCAAATGCACAGTGTGCGAGAGTGACAAGCACGTGACAGCGTTACACCCAGAGGCGATGACACTCCACCAACTCAAGAACCCATCCTCCATAGCGGAGCATGGCGGGGAGAAAGAAGAAGGAGAGTCAACATCCGTCACATCTCAGCGCACCGAAGTTTGCGGAAAAGAAGGTGACAAAATGTCCTGCTCCAAAATATGCCTTGTCGCAGTGCACCCCCAGGGACAACCTGAGAAGGCTATTCGGATGTACGCAATCCTCGACGACCAGAGCAACCGATCACTGGTCAGGTCAGAGTTCTTCGACATGTTTAACATACAAGATGGTGCTTCTCCTTACACTCTCAGAACGTGCGCAGGGCAAATGGAGACCACAGGGAGAAGAGTGAATGGCTACACCATATGCTCAATAGACGGCAAAGTGAACATGCCCCTTCCCACACTCATCGAGTGCAACCACATGGCCACAAACAGGGACGAGATACCCACACCAGACGTGGCACTCCATTACCCCCACCTCAAAGGAATAGCCAACCACATCCGGCCGGTGGAACAAGACGCCAAGATCCTGCTGCTGCTCGGTAGGGACATCATGAGAGTACATAAAGTCCGTAAACAGCACAACGGACCCCACAACGCGCCATACGCCCAAAGACTCGACCTAGGATGGGTGATAGTGGGCAACTCGTGCACTAACAAAGAGCACGGGCAAGACTACGTCGATGCCCGCAGAACGGAGGTGACAGAATGTGGACACACATCTTTCTCCGAACCATGTCTTGGCCATCTCCAAGTGACCGAAGGGCCAAGTGAAGAGAAAAGACAAGGTCATACCCCTGAGACCAACAAAGACATCCTCACGCCGATGGGATGCGACAATGGCTTAGGATGCTCAGCAGTCCAGACAGCCAAGGATGATGAGTCAACTCCACCGAAGGAAGAGAGTAACCTCCCAAAGGTGACCGATAAAGGGATCTTCCTAAAAACAACAAACAAGCAGACAATACTCCCGCGAGCAAGGGCACAATTAAGACGTACAGTTGTTCCTCTCCACAGAGTATCAAGCAACAGAGCAACCAATTGCCACGGCTGGCATAGCCGCAAAAGATTGCGCCCCACAGGCGAAGCCACAGTGTCAAAAGGACTGTTCGTTCAAACACGTAAAAGGGGACAGTTGCAGAGACATTTCCCAAAAGGATTTACAAGGACAAAAGAGACTGTTCTTCGTCATGTCCAGGGAGAAAACAACCTCCCGATGGCAGTCAACAAAGAAACACAAAAGCGTTTCACCAGACTACGCGGAGATGTTCTCGTGCAAGAGAAATGTACCGATGAACTACAGTGCACAGCGTTCCAGACAACAAGGAACGATGACAAACAAACACCCTCGAGGGAAGATAGAGGATTCCCGAGGTTAACTGTCAAGGAGCCCTCTAAAGACGGACTAAGCAGTCGGGTGACTCCGCTACCATCCCGTTCACCAAGGAGGCACTTCTCAAACAATGGAGAACATGCCATCTCTAGGTTCACCTCGCACCTCTGCGGCCCACAAAGGGAACCAGAGACCAAAAACAACTTTGTGGTCTTCATCCAGAAGATATTCTTTACCGGCCACGCAAAGCCAGTACCTCTAATGGAGGAAGGCAAAGAATATCGGTACCTCCAATCACCTGGGGCCTACCACCCTCAGGAACCCGATCAAATCCGGGTAATGTTCAACCCCAGCGCTCAGCTTCAGGGAGTCTCCCTGAACGACGCCCCCTTTATTGGATTACATTCGACAACCAGTTTTCCAGGGACAGTAATCCGCTCCCACAAGGAGCCAAAAGCCCTCTCCTTCTGCCAAACGCCAGGTGATAGAGCGACAGGTTACCACGGCTGGTATACCTACAAGGGGATACACTCTGTGGGTGAAACTACAGAGACAAAAGGACTGTTCCCTCACAAGGCTAAAAGGAAACAGTGCCAGAGACTTTTATACAAAGACATTGTGGTGCAACCAGCAAACCTGGAGCTGTGCATCCACCCTGCATCCTTTGCCAAAGAACCTTGGCCAAGGGACCTTGATACCAGTGATACCGGCCGGTGTCACATCGCTATGTGGACATGGACTCTTGCATTGTTTGAGAATGTGATGTTATCTTTGTTATGCATTGCACATATGTTCCACATATTCCAGTTATATAGTGGTATCTCCAGATACCAGACGGGGAGTGTCATGGAACAAGAATCACATTCCTGCCCGACCCCCCTTTTGCTTGTCAGCTCCTTAAGTTCAGCTGCAGGCATTGGCTCCACATACACACACTGTGCCTGTGTAACATGCAACAATGTTGCATTTTTTGCCTCTGAGCACATAATCAGTGAACTGCTACTGCAGCTTCTCCAGTCCTCCCAGTTAATGGACTTTCCCATGTTCTCCCCTGTCCTTTGCTGACAGTTAGTGCAGTCCCACTCAACCTTTAGTGTGACCCCTGCCCCTCACTTTCTTTTCCACCCTAGATTACAGTGAGTACAGACCTGTCTGCATCCACCCCTGGTAAGGCCTTTCTCTCTTACCATAGTCCAACCTCATAGAAGCATCCCACATAGAGAAGCACTCTCTGCCTACACTACACCCACAAGTTCCTGTGTTTTCTAATCCAGCAATAAAATTAAGAAAGACATTAAGGACTTGTCATGCTTTGGAAGAGGGAGGACATGAGTTGAGCTTACTGGAATCATTCACACATCATTCGTGACCCTGGTTCCAGGAAACCCACCATCATCAACACAGTGTCAGTGGCATAATTTCATATTTTAGTGCTATGGCGGCTCTCTGAGTAGCACAAAGCTGTTAAATATTACAGCATGGAGTTAGAACTCTAAGCTCATTGCGGGGTCATACAAGTTGTTGCCCAACCAATGACATCAGATTGTGAAGCTGTGTGGGCTACTGGGGCCATTTGAGGAGGTTACCACTCTGGTCAGCAGTGATAACAATAATGGCATGAGCCAAGTTATCCCACTTATATTCCTCCTACTACTAGATAGGAACCTTTGTTCACATGAGACTAATGATAATGCTGAACTAGTGAGGCTAGTGGTGGATGATGGCCAGCAGTCACCACCTAGTATCCACCACCATGAACACCAGTGTCCACTGTCCGTCCCCTAACATCACCACTGCCAGTAGTATCACCTAAGTCGACTTGCTAGCCACCGTATACCAATATAAATGATATGTACATGTAGGGACTGGGGGTGAGAACCTGGCTGAAGCAAGTGAGCTGATACTGGAAGACCACATGTCAGGGATTGAGGGTGAGACAGTCTGAGCTTAGATGATGACCACCAGTACAGAACAAAACTATAAAGACACTGAGAGAACTCATACACACTAGCAATTAACACACAGTAACACTAAATACACTCACATAGACTGACACAGACACGCCACCAAACCACTAAACAGACTCATTATGTCTCTCTGAATCTCTCTGTCTCTCCTCTCGCCCTCCTGCTTCTGCGCACACCACCAGTCAAGACTCAAAAGCAAAGGCAGCAGGTTACACAACCCCTTATATATTTCTTTTTAGGTAAATTTTGCGTACTTTAAGCAATGCGACATTTCAGTTACCGGTATATGCCGCCTTATTGCTCACTGTCTGGCGAAAATCTTCTGAAAATGTAGTCATTTGGTAACATGTATCAGCTCTTTGAGGCCTGGTGAAACGTACAGAAAGGAAGTGAAATTGAAACTCAAACACTAAATAAATGTTGCGGCTGCATTTAGGATGGTTATATTTTGATTTGACCAGTATGACAACCCTTCCTGCAGGCCATAAATCTCGCCTTTGAAAAACAAAGGTCTCTTTCTTTAAGAGCCTATCTTCTACTTCTAAATAAGAACCTTCTGTGGCTCAAATCAATCAACAATATGGCATACCAGTCAATAAATAAAAACACCACAACCTGCAATATATTATGCTGTGTGATCAAAACAGCTACAAGACCTCTGCATTACAGTCACTCCACAAATGCTGTTGAAAAGCTATCTGGCTACTGACTGTTCGGAATACATTATTCAGCAGTGAAGAGGTTACTGCATGTTGGACTATGACAATGTTTTTCTGAGTTACTGGTATGGAAACCAGTAAGCAAATGTAAAATAAAAAAATAAGTCAGTGATTTCATGATAGCAAAGCATTATGTTTGTCATTCTGGAAAACATCTGTGTTTGCTACTTGACCCTCCTATGTCACACTTACTGAACATAACTGCTACGTTTTTATAAAGTTCTCCTCCCCTTTAAGTAAAAAATATATATACTGTATAAATATATATATTGTCAAATATTCCGTATCTCTGATTTTGGAGAGCATACAGACGAGACCATGACTATTCTAAAGCTTGCCTTAAACTAGCCCGGTTACATTCTGGGTATGTGCTGGGTATGTTCTGGGCGTGTTTAAGGCAAGTTTAAGGCATTTCTGCATTGACTAATGACCCATAGGATTAACACAGCAGGGGTCCCTGGCAGTCCCATTCAGTTTGAGTTTGAGTGGGACTGTCAGGGACCCCCGCTGTTAATCTGATGGGCCATTAATCAATGCAGAAATGCTGGGGCTAGTTTAAGGCATGTATCCAGAATGTACCTGGGTGTTATTGAAAAAAAGATAGAGATACACTTTAATGTAGTTCACATATAAAAGCAATGTGTTATATTGGCATTGAGGTACTTTACAATTTAAGCTACCATTAGTTATTCTCCAGTTTGAGAGCTGCCTTAGGCCGTGCCTATAGCGCCGTCTATGGCGACGGCAACACGACGGGTGACATCACCCGTTGCCGTCGCCACCGGCGAAAGTTATATTTCTCCGGGCGGCGGTGTCGCGTGTTTCCGGCAATTTGATTGGTTCAAGGGCCGTCACGTGACGCGACAGCCTTTGAAAAATCAAATTTTGCCGGCTACCAGTTTTCGCGACGGTGACGTTGCTCTGTCGCTCTGTCGCGCGCACTATAAGCGCACGCGGCGGCAATGCATTTGTTTTCAGGTGACGTCGCGTCGCCATCGTCGGCACTATAAGCACGGCCTTAAACGTACTTAAGTTATTCCCATATAACTACATCCTTTTGGTTAGATTGTACTCCGTGTGTACTGTTTGGCAACATTATAAGGCAGTAAAAGCAAAAAAAAACATCAATGCTATTTAACAGCAAATAGTTAGGAACGCTGCAATAACGTTTAAATAATTATAGTTAAGCAAAACCGTATGGCTCCCTTTAGTCTTCAATATGTATTTTCCACCATTTTATTAAAACAAAAAAAGCACAGAGTATGGAAATATTACAACACAACATAACCACTAATTGCTCTAAAAACATTTTATGTGGCTGTTTAAACCTTCAGTGCCAGAGATTAAACCCTCTAGAACTGAAAGAATAAGGATCAACAGTTAACCACAGGTTTGTAACAAAAAAGTAACCTCTAATTACATAATCTTTGATCAAAATGCTTTTTTTTAAGCACTTCAAACTATAAAGTAAATAAAATTCGGCAAACCACTACTTCTGTCAAACTTCTACTGCCAACATGTGGAGTTATCCTTGTTTGAGCCATTACCGCCCACAGTGCCACAAAGTCTCCAGCCAAGATGAACATATACCCCTCTCAACGAAAAAGGGAAAAGCAAAGTTATGTCACACGCACAATTTACATCTAAAGTCTGGCAAAGTGGATCCAACGACATGGGGGGGGGGGGGAAGGCAGTGCACAGCACACAGAAAGACCGGGCTAGATTGCAAAAATAAAATCAATTCACTTGGCACAAAGCCACAATAAAAAGGAAGAGGGTAGAAAAACCTCTGACGCGTTTCGTGCTAACATGCGCTTTATCAAAGATTGAAGCGCATGTTTGCATGAAACGCGCAAACGGTAACATTTGTAAAAGACAAAATAAAGACAGTGTGATGCAGATAACAGTTTCAGCAATTACACTTAAATATTGCTGTATGGAAAGAGTAAAGCCTCGAGGACACGCAGCATCTTCTCTCATCTCGGTTAGTTGCAGATATCCATTGTAATGTTTAAGTAGCTGTGCACATTAATATTGCTCTGTAGACAGTAATATGTTGGCAGTTATTAGTTACATTTACAATGCACAAAGATGTAGAGTGCAGAGCACACCAGCACTGAGTTCCACATTTTGTGACTGTACATTTAAAGCTGTTATGATTATTCTCTTTGCAAAATGTTGCAGCACATCAAATCAAGTGTACATCACATCATCCTTATGGCCCACTGGTGTTACTATCCAACACTGCCCAACACTACACACTAAATCCTTATTTCATAGCACCAAATACTATAACTGAATGTAAAAAAAAAATAGAAAAGATTTGAATATTGCAATAAATACAACATTAAAACTCACCATATCAAAATGTGCAAACATAATAACGAATGTGCCTCACGTGACCTTGTATGTGATGGGAACGGAATGAATGGGAAACATTGTACACATCCTAATTTTGGAATCCCAATCGATACTTAAAAAGTCTTACAAAGTCCTGGTTAACAACAACTACCGGAAGCAAAACTTAAGCAAAAGAAAGAAAGAAATAATAAAATGTAGGGAGATATATGTGGAAAATGTACAGATTTTGCAGAAGTTACCCCTCCCGTCCAGGCGATGTGTTATCGCTGGCATATTATTTAACAGTCGTGCTATAGTAAACAATGGTTGAGGAGATAATGCATGCACTACTTAAGTGTTATTTTGTGCGTTATTTTGCATTAACAGGAATAATTACATCTGCAACATCTGTAATTGTAAAAAAAAAAAAATAACAATTGGACAACTCCTACCTCATATTACTACAAAAACACAACATTTCTGCTGACTGTGTTAATTCCTTGTCTTAGTGCGGAGCTAGAGAGAAAAGCTTCCCATCTTAAATGATTGCTGCCAACGGCAGACAGGGTAAGGGCAGGGGAGAGACTATATAAAATTGATAGAAAGGTGGTAATGCACAGTTAACAATGAAGTGACATTGCTGCAGGGCAAGAATTATCCACCTAGCTCCTTGTGAGTCTCTCACAGACAATCACTGCTCCAGTTTCCTGGGAGGGGATTCCTGAAATTCTGAAACTTTATCCTGGACAGGGGTGAAATGATTATACAACTGACACTTAACAGGTCACAGACCTCTAACTAATGTTGCAATAGCCAAAAAATGGTTGATACTGTATCTGTCACTCTGTATAGTGCTCACTGTGACTATGTATTGGGAGATATACAATCAGGACTAGCTGAGTGAGTTTCTTATCAACCTCTTTTCTTGCAGAAACATATTCTGCCCATTTTAATTTGCAACACATGGGGGGGGGGGTTGTATATCAAGACACACGTGATGCAATTCTGGAGCAAAAAGATTGCTCCAAATGTATGAGCCAAAATCCCATTTCGAGCAATATCACCTTTTCTTTCATACAATTGGGGCATATTTATTTGCCCCAGATTTGCACTAATTGATACCTATATCGCATCGTTTTTGTTTTTTTCCCCCTTACAGTCTTACAAAGCAAAGCCCTCAGATTTAGCCATAAGTCAACCCCGTTGCAGGCCCTCTTGGGCAGTCTCCAGAGAAGATATGTTATCACATAGAGGAGACGAGCACTCACACAGCACAAGAGATCCCATCACACCGGGTCCCAGAAACCCGGTGATCCTGTGGATCACAAACTCAGATGACATGCCCAATAAATCCACCACGTAAACCAGCCTGAGCGAGCAGCTTCTCCCAAACACACTTACCCAAAAGATGACATTGAAGCCAAAGATGAAATACTTGATGCAGCAGCTGACCTCGGGCCCCTTGTAGTGCTTGCCGGACATGGTGCATGGGGGCAGGTCCTGCCCGGGCTGTGTGCTGGGGAGGAAGGAGTCCAGGTCAGGACGTGAATCAGCAGCACAGACAGCCCGGGAAGGGGCTAGGGTAGACAGCAGAGCCAGGCCTGCAGCACAGGGACAGCCAACGAACAGAGATATATGTGTGTGTGTGTGTGTGTGTGTGTGTGTGTGTGTGTGTGTGTGTGTGTGTGTGTGTGTGTGTGTGTGTGTGTGTGTGTGTGTGTGTGTGTGTGTGTGTGTGTGTGTGTGTGTGTGTGTGTGTGTGTGATAGCAGCCCTCCTGAATGCTGTGTGTGCCTCCTCTCCACAGCCTGGGTGTGCAATCGCAGCTCTGCTCAATGCTGGGTGTGTAATTGCAGCCTCTCCTGAACACTGTGTACCTCCAGTATATTGTGTGCAGTTGCAACTCCCCTGCAATCGGTGTGTGTGTGTGTGTGTGTTTGCAGCCTCTCCTGCTGTGTGCCTGTTTACATGAAGCTCTGCATACTGCTTCTGAAAGTGGTGCTGTCCTATTCAGACTGTGGATGTAAATAGTGTGTATATTAATGCAGCTCTAGTAGAGCACAGTGTACTGTATGTTTATGTGTCCGTGTGGTTATGTAAATGCAGCCTTGTACGCCTACATACAGTATGTGTGTGGCTAATGGCCATGCAAATGCAGCAGCAGCCGCTATCTGTGTGCAGATCTGTACAATGTGTGTTTGTGTAATGCAGAATAGATGCACAGTATGTGTATGTGTGTATCATATCTCAGATGCACAGTGTGTGTATGTGTGTGTATCATATCTCAGATAAAGTATGTGCATGTGTATATTATATCTCAGATGCAGTGTGTGTATCATATCGCAGATGCAGTGTGTGTGTGTGTGTGTGTGTGTGTATATTATATCTCAGATGCAGTGTGTGTGTGTGTGTGTGTGTGTGTGTGTGTGTGTGTGTGTGTGTGTGTATTATATCTCAGATGCAGTGTGTGTGTGTAGCATATTTCTGATGCACTGTGTGTGTGGTGTGTGTATTATATGTCAGATGCACAGTGTGTGTGTGTGTATGTGTAATTATATCTCAGATGCACAGTGTGTGTGTGTGTGTGTTTGTGTGTCTGTGTATATGATATAACAATGTGCTTGCATGTCCCCCCTTCCTGCGCTGCACTAGGCAGGTGATGTAGCAGATCCTGACTGATGACACCAGGAGGGTGACCCGGCTCCCAGCAGCAGACACTCCTCCTCCATCACTTTGTCACAGGGTATCCTCCTCCCTCTCTCTGCTCACTAGCCCTGCCTTCCACTGGTTGACTCCCCACACAATAGAGGGACAAATTCCCAAGTCTGTGTTATCGAATCTTTCTTATTGTTTTATTAAATGTGGATTCATTACACTATTTTTAAGTTTCTAGTCCAGGGTCACTTAGATTGTAAACTCTTCAGGGCAGGGTCTCCCTTTGCCTTATGTTGTCATGTACAGTACCTGTGGCACATATCACCATTGTTTGCAATTTATACATACCTCCTATACATAGGGTTGCCACATTGAAGTGTTAATACTGCGGGACGGCGAAATCCATTCCGGAAGTGACGTCATAATGAGGGATGAATGATTTGCAAATGCTTGGAGCTGAATGGTGTCTCCCGCTTGGCTCTATATTCTTAGGTTTTTATCATCTCTACGCTTGGCAGGGCGGAGAAAATACGCGCACTGAACTAACAAGTATAGGTGGGAGAAAAAGCAACGCGTATAGGGGTGGGTGTCATGGTATTATGAGGGGACCAGGCAGTATCCTCACTTTATCATTTTAATAATTTAGTAAGGCACCATCTATCGGAAAAGGGAGCTATTACACTCACATAGAAATCTGTTACGTTTTTATGACTAATTTAATTACAGTCATTTTAAGTTCAAACATTTTACATCAAGGCATTAAAATATGGGACAATTATGCATCCCGACAGACCTTTCCGGGACAACGGGACAAGTCAATGAAATAAGCAACAATCCCATATATATAAGGGACGTCTGGCAACCCTACCTATACATACATGTGCATCCTACTCAGAAGAAATAATGCATGCTGTGGAGAGTTATTCTTTCTAAACAAGGGATTGTGATCTATTAAACTGGTTGCCAGAGATATGAGGGCTTCCAACTTTACACGACAAGAATAAGACGATTCTCTGTTTCTTTTTAGAGAGAGAGCTTTTACAGCTGCATCCCCTCTTCACACCCAGAAATCTATGTGAGTGTAACTCATATAATGGCAGTTGCCTGCTCTTTTAATTAATTTTAGTGTTTCAAATCATGATATTTTTCATCTCTGGCTTGTGAGGTCACCCTGGTGACATTTAGAGTGCAATTGGCTCTCGGGAGAGCTCCATTTTAACCTCCCGGATACTTCATATTTCAAACACTTTTATCTCCTGAACGGAGCATAAGGCGGTAAAAATAAAAACAGAGATGGAAAGGGTGAGAATAGCCCTCTTAACCCTTTCATTGCCTTTTTTTTTTTTAAAGAACCCATCCTATTGATTTTATGTCATAGGGGTACACAGAAAAAAGAAAAACAGGCGGGGGGGGGGGGGAGGGTACCAGTTCCGGTACATTGGATGATATCAGTTATTTGGTGATCATTATATACACACTGTCCGGAGAGGCTTAACCTTTACACAGATCCCAGAAGCTAGATGTTGTAACAATAAAGAATTTCCATTGGTACACTCTACAGACAGCCAGGTCACCTCCCTCCTTGTCACGCTATTACTTTACCTTCACAGCCTGTACCACATTTTGTCTGCAATCTATTTAGGGCCATTATATCTAATCCAAGGGTCCCATAACCTCAGGAATTTGCTGTATTTCTCATCCAGGAAACTTGCAAGTTATTCTGAAGACATTATAGCCCCAATTTTGTTTTTACTCGCCCTGATTCCAGTTGCTAGCAATGGCAATCTTCGCCCCGAGATGATATGCTTAACCAGATGATCGAATTCCCAATCCAAATTTTCAGGGGGTCTGCTAATCAACAGAAGGTGAACAAAAGAAAGAAAGAAAAGGTCTGCTAATCAACACTGTGCCCGTGTCCCAGGGTGTTTGTAGACCCGTGAACCGAGTTATTAACACGTTGTTTCTGTTCCAGAATAATTTAATACAGGGACACAACCACTCATTTCTTTCAGAAGAAGGGATGTAGAGTTTGGCTAGCTTTGGGGCTAATGTGGTGACATATTTAAAAATATATATAAAGTAGAGAACCAATATGGGCCTGTTTTTTTTTTTTTTTTTAAGGAATTTAATATTATTGGAGAATTAATTATTCTACTGATATTGGTTCTCCTAAGCTTCTGTAAACCTGATTGTCCAATAAGGGGAGATTAACAAAACACAGAACCCCAGCAAGTTCTTTTTGGGAACCCCTGAGCCCCCACAAAATATATATATATATATATATATATATATATATATATATATATATATGTGTGTGTCAAAAGGGAGTGCTATTGATCGTGGCATATGTATACAACAGACGACAGAGAAGCCCAATGCTACATCCAACATGACAAAAATACACAGTAAAATACTCATATATTCTCTTGAAAAAGGGTCATTAGTTTAACCCTTTGGCCAAAGCATTGTAAGCTTGCGAGCCACGACAAGGCAGACCCTGCTCGCAAGTCCTAACACTACCAGATAAAATACTAATATACCTCTTAGAAAGTCATTGATTCTGTTAACTACATTTTGAACAGGCGTCATTCGTGATTGTAGATTACATAATGTAAACTACTGTAGTAACTAACACATTCTTTATTAATTTCTGCTGGATTGTACGTGTGTGTTGGATTTTGTTCTAATTGCATAAATGTTGAGATTTGCCATCTTGTTTCTGAATTTAGAGAGCAAAATTAAATCTGCCTTTTCTCCCATGTCGTAAAAAAGTTGTTTGGACCAGCGTCTTCCCTACTAACAAACTTTTACGTTCTACTCTAGTCCAATATGTTGTTTTTAAAGAAGGGGAAGACTCATCCTGGTATTTACCTTCTAGTTTGGCCAATCTGTTGTTCTGTTTGAAGAAATAGTCCCCCTTGGCATATGTCCTTGTAAGTATGTGCAATGTGCAAAAGTGAAAAAATAGAAACACAACAGTGTATAACATAAAACAGTGAGTGCTTGTGTGGGTGGATTAGTTTGTGGGTGTGTGATTGCATGGGTGATTGTGTGAGTGGGTGATTGCATGGGTGGGTGAATATGAGTGATTGTGTGGGTGGGTGAGTGATTGTATGGGTGGGTGGGTGAGTGATTGTATGGGTGGGTGGGTTGGTGATTGCATAGATAGGTGGGTGAGTAATTGTGTGGATTGAGTGAATGTGTGTGTGTGTGGGTGAGTGATTGTGTGGGTGAGTGAGTGGGTGGGTTGGTGATTGTGTGGGTAGGTAGATGGGTGAATGGATGATTGGGTGGGTGATTGTGTGTGGTTTTTCCATGTCTGTGCCTGTGGCTTTGTCCCATGTCTGTGCCTGTGGCTTTGGTGATTTCTTAGCATGTGTACAGCGGTACCGGTGTGTATGAGCAGGCCGTGCCTGCGCATGTGCGCGGAATGACGGATGAATGTGCGCATGCGCGGTGGAAGACAGCAGTATCTGTACATGGGTGGCAGAGGACGGCCGTGTTTGCGCATTTTTGGCGAACAACGGCCGCGCATGCATTGTGGACGGTGGCCATGTCTACGCATGGGAGGTGGACAATTGCTGCGAATTACACCTCTGTACATGCGCGAGGAAAGGGAGCCTTGTGCGCATACGGGTGAGACGCACACGATCATGCACGCGCATTTTGGTAATGAATTTTCATCTCCAGCAAGGACATTCAGTCCTATGAGATTTTCGATTTTGTTGGGTGCCAATAAAGAAGTTTCACTTCAAAAAGAGGCATCCTCCATTCAGTAAAACATTGGAGATAATATACAGAAGGGGGAAAAGTTATGTAATATTGAATGAAAGAAAAAGTAGTTTGAAAGAAATGCAGTATTTTATGGGGAGTCAGATGGGGGCCTACGTGCCCTGAAGAAGCGTTCACACGTGAAACGATCGCGTCGGCCACCTATCCTCTGCACACGCGGGAAGCTTTTCATTTGAATTTAGCCTTGCATGGAAATTGATCCACGCTATCATACAAGTAGCGTCCCTCGGTGTTAATTATTTTGGACCTTGCATGTATTATCCTATTGCGAGATCCCCCTGCTCTGAGGGGCCATTGAGCAGCTCACTTCAAAGTCAGGCATGTCCTCGAGCATATCAGCGCTGATATACTAATGATCAGCGCTGATATAGGGGACAATGCGATCAGCAGGTAGACCGGCTCTTTCTCTACATGTTACTTGGTGTTAACACGCTTTCTATTGAGTGGGGGTGGGGTGGATACGGGTCCTAATGACCTAACCTCAAAATACTTACCTCCTGCATACAACACTCGCTCAACAGCTGTGAGCATTTGTATGTGCACACAAGGCGTTATTCTGTTACCTCCTTAGCAGTATCCCAGTGAGCTGAGTTGTGAGTTTACCTATTACAGCCTCACTATTGTCAGCACTGAATATTTACTGCAGAGTGTACACTCAGACCACGGGCACATAGGAGTACCTTAACCCCTATAACGCTGTGGTCGTTAGGTTATCATTAACCACAGTTCTGTATGTGCACATTAGGCGCTTATCTCCTACCTCCTTAGTAATATCTTAGTGATCTGAGTCGGGAGTTAATCTATCGCATCATCAGTATTGTCAGAGCTCAATCATTACCGCAAAGTGTACACTCAGTCCACGGGTATTATAAGAGTGTCTCTACCCCTGAAACACTGTGGTGGCTGTTTTATGCTACACCCATCTGCGCACCTAATCACCCTGTTATTTCAAGGGTAAATTGCTTACGTGTGCTGGGGGTCTGCATTTAGCACAGTAAAACAGCATGTACCTGTGGTTACAGAATCGCGTATAGTCGCCGCCATAGATAGATACCACGGATACATTCACTGATAGAAGTGAGGGTGTGTCTATATTGGTATTTGCCACCTTTTGTAACACTCCTATATGTTTTTACACAATTTGCGCATGGTGTTTCTCTACAACACACCATCTGCAGTATAGGTTTAAAGTGGCTCTATCCTATGCCTTACTCATGCCATTAATCTCACACCTAACCTTGCAGTATCTGTCATACCAGTCTGCACTTATCTCTTGAAGTGTGGGCTATACAGGTCACTACCTCAGACCTGGCTAGTGAATCAGTCTGGGGTCACCCTTAAAGAATTGATACCTTGCCTTGACAGTGTCATTGAGGTTCTCTAGCTACTATTACACCCTTAGGCCTCGGTCCCGCTGCGCTCGTTGGCGCGGGCGGCCATGTCGCGAGTTCCCCACCAGCAGGGAAATCCTCGCGAGCCGGTCCCGGTCCCCCCTGGCAGCACAGCTGACTACACGCTGTGGCGCGTCAGCCGCTAGGAGACACAAGAGAATGGTGTTTCCTAGCGTTGACGCGTCACGTGGTGTGGCTGTGAGCCAATGGGGAGGGGAGGCTTCGGGAGGAGGAGAGGCTTTGGGGAGCGGGGAGGAGTGTGGAGTGAAAGCAGGTGAGTGCCTGTCTGTGTGTGTATGTGTGTGCCTGAGTGCATGAGTGCCTGCCTCTGTCTGTGTGTGTGTGTGTATGAGTGCGTGAGTGCCTGCCTGTGTGTGCGCGCGTGTGTGTGTATGAGTGCGTGAGTGCCTGCCTGTGTGTGTGTGTGTGTGTGTGTATGTATGAGTATGTATGAGTGCCTGCGTGTGTGTGTTTAAACTTATCCTCAGCAGCTCCAGCTCGAGTCCGTGGAGGGAGGGGGGGGGAGAGAGTAGCGGGTCCCTCCGCTCAAGCCACGCCCCCCCTCCCTGTCAAGCCTCCCACTCCCGCCCACCTCCCGCTCCGGCTCCCGCTCCCTACAGACCGCATATCGCGGTCTGTGTATGTCAGCGCACCGCCTGTCTGCAGTGCGGGTGCGCTGACTCTGGGAGCGGGGCCTTAGCCTTATTCACGGGTAGACACTATACAGGTCTGACCTACCGCATACCATGCCAGAGTGTGCTAATGTACACACTTTACTAAGTTTGTCAATTTAGTGCGTTACATTATACGCCCTGATACATCCATATTGAGACAACTTTTTCTAGTGGGCTCTCTACGGCTCCTTCCCTATATCTTTAGGTAGCTATAATTATAGCGATAGATCCCGAGTATCTATTAGGGATCTCCTTACTCACTATCTACCCACCTAGCCATAGGTGGGTTACCAATGATACAGTCACGTGCTGTTGAATCACACTATTTAATCTTATTTTAATCCCCCTTTTTTTATTCATTGTTATTAATAAAGTATTTTAACATTACAATTATACATGTTGTTGTGACAGAGTGCTTGAAGACTGGGTTCCTTTTCTCCTGTATACAATCGAGTCAGATGGGGGAATTGAAAGGGGGGTGTGACAAACGCCCCTCTTTTGTAGTGCTGACGTCTGTCTGGGTTCTTCCCGACACAGTCTTCTAGGGTTAATTATACAACAAACAGGATCATGCAAAGTATTATGCTGCTTAACTCAGGCTTCTGCCTGCTTTATTTTCATCCTAGTAAGGTACTGCAGCTTTAACATGTGTAGGTTAGAGGTACTCAGATACTTTCATTCAGCAGCTCACACATTTCAGTGTTACAATATTTCCCACACTGTTATTTCAAGAAATAAAACCAAAATCATATAAGCAAAATCCTATCCCTTTCAGGGATCTAACTACACATCAGAATCAGTCTCTCTAACAGCTGCTGGCCAACTAAACTGGTTCCCCAGCTTAAAACAATGCTCTCTCATTTAGGGACACAAGATACAGCACAGTCTTTTAGCAACAGCAGTAACCATTTGTTTTGTCTTATCTGTTCGTGGTGTCCAGGCAAATCCTCTGGTACTGTCATACGTGGAGAGGCCGTCAACCTCGATACTGGATGCAGGAGAGTAGCGACACCCCCAGCCCCCAGGCTCCAAGGAGAGAGAGTGAAATGCAAAACCTCTCTGCTCTAAATACCTGTGCATGTGATTAGAAGAGCAGGTGAGGGAGAACTAGAGCCATTGTAATCTGTGGTCTGGATTTTCCATCCAGCTGCCTGAGGTAATGGGAAGCTGTGGAACGGATCATTTGTAACTATTCCTGCACTTTCTGCTCTAAAATGGGGCAGAAAGCTGCCTAACATCTTTGGACTATGTCACATATCCCCCTCCCCAGCTCACACCTACTGGGGTGAGCGGCCATGGACCTCACTGGGGTGAGCGTCCTACCTGAAATACTTGAGCTAACTCCTCAGTACAACATTAAGTATTCACATGACACGAATATGAACTTCATTATATAATTTACCAACTGAAAGGGCCATCAACCCTGTATATTAATTTGTAGTTTAGCTATATTTTCAACACAGAGAACCAATATAACACTGTAACCTTGACAAAATGCTTATTCTAGAGGCCTAATATACCTTAACTACAATAGCTTATTTGCATAGTTAAGTGTCCGTGACATAGTCCACACGTATAATAACAAAAAAATATCGGTCAATTCCCCAAATACATTTTTTTTTTTTCTTTGATTTCCAGTCCATTACATTCCCTGACTTTATTTCATAGGCCGCTGCAAACTGCAAATGACTGGACTGTTTCTTTAGCTTCTGACGGAA
Organism: Ascaphus truei; assembly: GCF_040206685.1. Classification (NCBI taxonomy): domain Eukaryota; kingdom Metazoa; phylum Chordata; class Amphibia; order Anura; family Ascaphidae; genus Ascaphus; species Ascaphus truei. The sequence continues at coordinate 354,175,941 of NC_134483.1, read as the reverse complement.
CTCTGGGCCCGGATAGTCTTTGTCTTTATATTGTGGCCCAGAGTGGCGAGATCCGGAAAAATTCAAGGCCAGCGTTGACCTTCGTCGCTTTTGATTTGCGACCTTTGAACCTTTATGGTACTTCTTACTGCCATGTATTTTCTCATGACCATCACTCACAGAGATTTGGGATTTTTCCTTTGGGGCAATTATATGGTATTTAGAAGATGAAGCACTGATTACCTGGAGCACCTTCACCTTGATGGGGCTCTCATTAACTCCGGCTGTACACTGTGGCATTTTACCTTTGCAGCCGGCAGGCATGTAGTCTTGGACCTCTCTTTCCTGAGGTCTACATTTATTCAGGCGGAAGTACCGCTGGATAACCAGTGACGCATTTCTCAGGGTTTGATAGCGAATCCTGTTCTGTGTCATCCTAGTCAGAGACTGGATTTTTATAGTTGCTCCTTTCATAATGAGGAACCTGTTTCGTACCATGCGGGCACGGTAGAATGATTGAAGAACACAGGCTGCTTTATTCCGGTGATTGAACACACGAATTTTCATCCCTCTGTAGGCAGCCTGTAGGATGATAGTTGCGGCGCGTTTACGCTGATAATTTTCTCTTTCCCTTCTTCCTTGGATAAGAGCTTTGCAGTGCTTCTGAATTATTCTAATGCTTTTCTCCTTTTTCAAAATGTTAAGTTCCTCCACGAGAGAATTCTGTTTTGTGCATACATCTCGCAATTCCGTTCTCAGAGCGTCCATTTCTTCCTGGTGCTGGCTCTGAGTGTGCATCAGTGCTTCCTGCACTTCTAATTTTTCCTGAGTCAACTGTTTCTTTATTTTTTCTGCTTGATCAGTCAAATCTGAATTTTCCAATTTCAGAGTCTCATTTTCTTGCTTTACAGTCTCTAACTCACTTAGGGCATTCTCATGGGTTTGCTTCAACATTCCCAGCTCTGTGTTCAGACCGTGGCCCTCCAGGCGCAAGTGTTGCACCTCTGTGCTGAGCGCATGAACCTCTTGTAGAGCCTTCCCGTATTTCTGTTTTAGGATAGCAATCAATTTGTCAGACTTAATCTGTTTTTCATCCATGGTGACAATTACGGTGTTGGCCTTTTCCAGACTAGTCGTCACCTCTTCCAGCTCACTCCGTAAGAGAGACTCTGTTTTCTTCAAAGCCTCGTGCTCTTGTAAAGCTGGAAGTATACACCTCTGTAACTCGGCGTTCGCTTCTCGCACCTTATTGTTAGATTCTTGCTCCTTCTTCCAACATTCTCGCTCCTTCACCAAATCCTGCCACAGGACTTCATAATTATGGCGGGCAGCTTGGAGTGCAGAAACCAAAGCCTCTTTATCCTGGTTCAAGGATTCAGCTTCCCTTTGCTCCTCCTTTTCCTTTGCCACTGTTCCCGTGACAATTCTGCCGATCACTCCGGTCTGCAGCACATCTCGGCGCCTTTCTGACGCATGTCCTGACAGCGCAGGTTCAAGTGGCTCGGTCACTTCCCCTGTGACTTGAGGGACAGTTTTCTTTTTCTTCTTCTTTCTTTTTGCTTTATTAGCTCCAGAGATATCAGTGGTACTGGGCACACGCTCACTGGTATCAGCTTCCACATCTTGCTTGCACACATAGGGCGTTGCTTGCTTTTGCAGCTGTTTGTCTTTGAAAATTTTGGGGCACACATCTTCCATGTGACCTACTTTATGACAGGCCCAGCATACTAAATTCATCTGTGGGTACGGCTCTCCTCCAGGGGCCACATACGAGTCGTCATCATCATCATCATCATCATCGTATGGCCTGAAGGGACACTGTTTTTCATGATTATGTACATTACAAAACAAACATTTCACGTCGGCCATTTTAGAAACCCGGCAGGGACAATTTGCTAGCTGCAATTTCACTCACTTCAGCAACTTGCATACAGCACTTGCTAGCTGCAAATTCACTCACTTCAGCAAAATGCATTAGCTTTACAAACAGCACTTGCTAGATGCAATTTTTTTTTTTTTTTTCTTCTTCAGCAAAACATTTTGGTTTTCTGTTTGGGTTCAGGGTGCTATTGCATCCACACTTCGCACATTCTCTGTGTATGCTAGAAGCACAACTGATATACACAGTGGGACAGACTTCACTCATAGTTCATAGACTTCACTTTAGTTCAGCTCGGTGGCCATTTTAAACCCCCGCATTTATTTGCAAACCCACAGACTTTTTAGTGTCGACCCGCATTCTCCACCATATGTGACAAACGCCCCTCTTTTGTAGTGCTGACGTCTGTCTGGGTTCTTCCCGACACAGTCTTCTAGGGTTAATTATACAACAAACAGGATCATGCAAAGTATTATGCTGCTTAACTCAGGCTTCTGCCTGCTTTATTTTCATCCAAGTAAGGTACTGCAGCTTTAACATGTGTAGGTTAGAGGTACTCAGATACTTTCATTCAGCAGCTCACACATTTCAGTGTTACAATATTTCCCACACTGTTATTTCAAGAAATAAAACCAAAATCATATAAGCAAAATCCTATCCCTTTCAGGGATCTAACTACACATCAGAATCAGTCTCTCTAACAGCTGCTGGCCAACTAAACTGGTTCCCCAGCTTAAAACAATGCTCTCTCATTTAGGGACACAAGATACAGCACAGTCTTTTAGCAACAGCAGTAACCATTTGTTTTGTCTTATCTGTTCGTGGTGTCCAGGCAAATCCTCTGGTACTGTCATACGTGGAGAGGCCGTCAACCTCGATACTGGATGCAGGAGAGTAGCGACACCCCCAGCCCCCAGGCTCCAAGGAGAGAGAGTGAAATGCAAAACCTCTCTGCTCTAAATACCTGTGCATGTGATTAGAAGAGCAGGTGAGGGAGAACTAGAGCCATTGTAATCTGTGGTCTGGATTTTCCATCCAGCTGCCTGAGGTAATGGGAAGCTGTGGAACGGATCATTTGTAACTATTCCTGCACTTTCTGCTCTAAAATGGGGCAGAAAGCTGCCTAACATCTTTGGACTATGTCACAGGGGCTAAAAGTGAACTTGGGAAATGCACAGATGGTTCAGAGATGGCCTCAACTGCAGCATTTAGAATAGATTGAAGGGGGAGAAATGTGAAGCAGAAGGGACAGTTAGTAGAGATAGACGAAACAGTCGGCACTGGTTTTACCAAAATACGATTCGCATATCAGAATCTGGAAGCAAATTGGACACTAAAAAAATTATCTGAACTGATCACTTACAAGTCCCAGATCCCTGAAATATAAAAGACTTAGGAGGCTATGCACTAAGCAGTGATAACTGCTTTTAAGTACGATAAATGGCTTTTACAATCGATACTGCCTGCTGCGCGATTCACTAAGCAGTGATAGTGCATTATCGGCCTTAATAGCCATTTTTTCACCCCCCAAAAAACTTGGAAATAAAACTCGTCCAATCAGGCAAAAAACGGCAAACTCGCTGTTATTTGCCAGTCGACGCGATTCCCTAAGCAGTGATAAGTGAATCGTACTTGAAAAGCACGCCAGATTTTTGCACCAGCTAAAGGCTGGCGCAAAAGAGATGGAGATGGAGATGGAGATATGAATTAAAACATTTGTTTATGTTTTTTCAAGCACACAATTAATACAAGAGGCCGGCGGGTGTCCCCGGGTGGTTCCCACGGTGTCCGGTGTTCCTCGGGTGGTCCCTGCGGGTGTCCGGGAGTCCCCGCTGGCCTGCGATACCAATCGTGTGCCCAAAAAAACATAACAGCCAATAATTTGAAATAATAGTGCATTTGTCCATTAAAAATAAAACATTAACAAGCAGACACAAAATAAATAAAACTTGCACTCACCCCTGCCCGGCTGCCACGATGAAGGCCGGCCTCATACTCATCACCGTCCATGTCCTTAATCTACAATCTAATGGCCCCTATCCCTTAATTACTTTAGCGGTTAGTAACCACTATAGTAATTAAGGGGTTAACCTACCCTCCCCCACTACACACCCAGGAGGCCTAACCACCCTCCCCTGGCAACTACCACCACTCTCCACCCATTCATTGGTACAATGGGTACATCAGGAGCCTATAATATGGGCCGTATTTACCACTGTAGCAATAAATGGTGAATTAAACAAAAAATAGGCACAAAATAAAACACATTACATAGCCAACTAAACACATAACAAATGCCAAAAAAACAATTGATTGGCACAGTGGGTACATCATGCCCATATAATATGGGCATGATTTAAGACTATGCCAGTCAATGGTCAATCTTAAAAAAACCCAACCACAAACAATATCTAATGTAATCCAAACAATCACCAAATAAAAAACAATAAGCAAGTAAACACAACAACATTACCACCATTCAATTAAGCAAATACCAATTAAACACCAGAATTAACAATTAAAAACACCAAAACAAAACCATCAATCAATAAAAGAAAGCTCCAAATAAACACCATCAATGAAAATCAAAACACCAAAAATAATCCACTATTAAAAAGCAAACACCAAATTCCACCCTGAAATAATCCATTGAAAACACCACCATAAATGCCAGCATACAAAATCAAAACACAAAATAAATAGCCTAAAAAAGAAAAACAAAATACATTTAAAGTACATTAGAGCAAGCATTTGGCAAAACAACCATTGCTTGTCCCTGTATGTATCTATATCCATAAAGAGACATACATTAATACAGTGGCAATGAATGGGCATTAAAACAAATCCAATACCAATAAAAACACAATGAAAAATCCTGTAAAAGAAAAATAACATACAGTACATTCAATTTTTTTCCTTACCCTCCGATTCCTGGGGTCCCCGGAAGCTCTCGAACCAATCCACGATCCCAAACAGCAACGGGCCACAGGTAAACTTCAAAGTTCTTTTCTTCTTTCTTTATCTTCATCTGTTAACTGTAATCAATTTTGGGGTCTTCTAGCTTCTTCTTCTTCTTCTGTGTCTTGTAGTAGACCATGTGACAGAGTAATTTTTGGTAAAGGATGTGACGTCATCCAAAGGGAGTCACATGGTCTACTACAACCAATCAGATTGGGGATATACATCTCCCAATTGGATTGGCTGAAGTACCGTGTGATGGCAGTCATGTTGCTTTTTGTGACATCATGTTAAAGGGAAAGGAAGCACAGCCATTCTGATTGGCTGGCTTCACTCCCTTTACATGACGTCACCAAAAAAAAAGGCACATTGTTTTCACTGGCCAATCAGATGGTGTGTGAACCATTTGCACTCAAATTGACATCACAGGCATATAAAAGCCTGTGCAGCCTCATTAATGGCAAGAAGCCTAGGAGGGAGGACTTCCTCCTCCAATAGGATTATAATGCGTTCCAGATGAAGATGGATAAAGAAGAAGATACAGATGAAGAAGAAGCTAGAAGACCCCAAAATGGATTAGAGTTAACAGATGAAGATAAAGAAAGAAGAAAAGGACTTTGGACTTTACCTGTGGCCTGTTGCTGTTTGGGATCATGGATTGGTTCGAGAGCTTCCGGGGATCCCAGGAATCGGAGGGTAAGGAAAAAAATTGAATGTACTGTATGTTATTTTCATTTTACAGGGTTTTTCATTTTGTTTTTATTCTGATGTAATTTTTTTTAATTGACCATTGATTATGTATATATGTATATAACGTATATACAGTATGTATGAGCCTTTTGGGCTATACATACATACATACATTGACAAGCAATGGTTATTTGGGCAAATGCTTTCTTTTATGTTTTTTAAATGTATTTTGGTACTTTGATATTTCTTTTTAATGCTATTTATTTTGTGTTTTGATTTTGTGTGCTGGCATTTTTGGTGGTGTTTTCAATGGATTATTTCAGGGGGCTTTTTGGTGTTTGCTTTTTAATAGTGGATTATTTTTGCTATTTTTAATTTGAATGATGGTGTTTATTTGGAACTTTATTTTATTTCTTGATGGTTTTGTTTTGGTGTTTTAATGATTAATTGGGGTCTTTATTTGGAGTTTGATTAATAATAAATGGAATTTGGAATAGATTGCTGCTAATTTTGTGGTGTTTACTTATTTATTCTTGTTTATTTGGTGCTTGTTTTGATTATATTGGCTATTGTTTGTAGTAGTTAATTTTTCGATTGACCATTGACTGGCATAGTGTTAAACTATGCCCATATTATATAAGCATTATGTACTCACTGGACCCATGAATGGGTAAAGGGTGGTGGAAGTTGCCTGGGGAGGGTGGTTAGGCCTCCAAGGTGTGTAGTGGGGTAAGGTGGGTTAACCCCTTAATTACATCAACCGCTAAGGTGATTAAAGGGTTAGGGGACATTAGATTGTATTTTTGATTGCATTGTTTTTGGCAATGGAGGACATGGACGGTGATGAGGATGAGGACGGCCTTCATCGTGGCAGCTTGGCATGGGTGAGTGCAAGCTTTATTTACTTTATTTCTGCTTGTTAATATTTTATTTTAAATGTGCAAATGCACTATTAGCCATATCTGGATAATAGTAATTTTGCCCATTACTGTACTGTATCTGTTATGGGGGTGTATTTATTATTATTTATTTTTTTAGTGCACAGGATTGGTACCGCAGGCCAGCGGGGATCCCAGACACATGCGGGGACCACCCGAGGACCCCCAGACACCCACAGGGACCACCCAGGGACCCCTGTGGGGCCCCCAGACACCTGTGGGGACCACCCAAGGGCCCCCGGACATGCACAGGGACCACCCGAGGGCCCCTGCTGGCCTATAGTAACATTCCTTTAAAATAAAATTTTGTATGTTAGGAGGTATAGGGGTTGTTGGGGGCACAGGGGGTGGGTAGCACATATTGCAAGGTTTATTGTGGGCAATTTCCCCTAATAAAGCTGCTATTGGGCCTTAACCCCTTCATTGCCTTAGCGGATAGCCGCTAAGGTAATAAAGTTGCTTTAATGTATTTTTTTTTAATAGTGTGCAGAAGCAGTGGGTCTCTTGAGCTGAACCGCTTTGACTTCTGGCTCAGGGAACCCCTGCTTCCCGAGTTACAGGCATCCTGTTCCCTGGTATGGGGCATCGGATGTGTCTCGCCACCATTTTTAAAGTGTCCGCGTCACATGACGCGGGACTTTAAATAATGAAGGAGATACCGGCACCCCATATCTGAGCCTGTAACTTGTGAAGTAGGGGGTCCCCGTGGCTGAAATCAGTGCGGTTCATTTCGGGATATCCCCTGCTCCCACACACTATTAATAAAAATTACATTAATGCAGCTTCATTACCATAGCAGATAGACGCTACAGTAATTAATTATTTTTTATTGTTATGAGTGTTTTGATAAAAGTGTACATGAGCAGGGGGACTCCTGAGCTGAACCGCATTGGTTTCAGCCTCTGGGACACCCTACTTCATGAGATGAAGTCCCCATTATGGGGTGCCGGTATCCCCCTGCATAATTTAAATACCCCGATCACGTGACGCAGGAGATTGAAAAGCATAGGGGATTCTGGTACCCCATACCGGGGCCTGTATATCGGTTAGTAGGGGGTCCCCGAGGCGGAAACCAATGCGGTTCAGCTCAGGAGACCCCCTGCACATGTACACTATAATTAAAATGTATATGTATACTGTACGATCGCCTGTAAGAGCCATGCATGGAGACACAGCATCTTCATGCAGCTCTTACAGGCTGCTTATTTTACTATCAGCTTTCGTGCTGTAGAATTCACAGCCCGGTAGCAGGGGAAAAAACAGGTCGCACGATAGGGCATGTTTTTGATCGCAAGTACCAAAATGGGCTTCAGTTCTTAGTGAATCCTGCGTTTGGCTTCATTTTGTTACGTGTGAGTCAAAATGTCATACTCGCATGCAAAGGCTCACTGCTTAGTGAATCGTAGAGAGAGAGAGAGACACAGAGAGAGAGAGAGATATGGAAAATGTTTATTTAAACTAATTTTTACTCCATTCTTTTTTTATAACAATAAAGAAAGAAAGGTCCCTGTAGAATGCACTCACTGTCTAATGAATTATGTATTGGATTAAATAAATTATAATCTTTAATTCCTCTGGCAGAGCTAAAGAAGGAGGTATTGAAACATTCGTCTGTTATTCTAGGTGCTTTTAATTTTTGAAGGTGCGTCTCTTGCACAAAAACCCCATTACTACGCACATTTTTTAAATCAGTTAGGGCCATTCTTCTTTTTTAAGGGTATCCAATCTCTTTACATTTAGTGAGGTGACTTTAAAAGACATGTCTTTGCTTTATCTAGTTCCATGTGTGCGATTTTGAATCCCTATTCCCAGGCGTTAAATACCATGAGCGGTATGAGAGAAGTCCTTGGTTTCTTCCTGATGTGTGATAAGTGTACAATGTCAAGATCCTTTTCCCTTGTTAGACTTGTGTAACGGGTATTCCCCCCCCCCCAATCGCAGATATAGTGAGGGTGCAGAGAACATATGGTGTTACCAGGTGTGGTGCTTTACCTGTTGGCTCACAGGAGGGCTGAGCTTCCGCCACGGGGAACCTGGGGCAATTATATTATGAGTAACCCTGTACTCGGTGCAGCGCCTCCACCTGCGATGATTCCTAGCAGAGCAGGAATTGTTCGTCGCAGGACACATAATAACCACATACACTGTATGTATAATAACCAAATACCTTTTACTGGTGAGCATATGAACCAATAACCATCAATAGAATAACAGGTGTCCCTCTCTAGAGGAGACACTAACTAATCTGACACGTATAACTCTCCCACCTTCACCGGGTGATCCCACCCCGTGTCCAGTAATCCCCACCCAATGTCCCGCACTCTTGCAGAGAGAGGCAATGGGTGACTGCGCAGTCACTATTAAACTAAGGGCCTGTTGGTGCACTTGTGGATTTGATAGTACCTGCCCGAGCACTCCCGTGCTCGGAACTCCAACTGGCTTCACAAAGGATCCGGCGACCGAAGAACACCGGAACCACCTCCAGGGTGATCCCACCCGGAGGACTGCCACAGCCGCCACGAAGAACTGCGCCCACTCGCTGCACGGTGGCGCAGCATCCACTGTGTCCCTATCTGGTTCCTTCTGAACTACAGTGACACGCTCTGTACTATAGGCCTTCCCTACAGCACAGCAACCTGTAATGGCTTTGGGGAAAACTCCTAGGGCCTACGGGGCCGCCTATCTTATGCAGGGGTCCCGGACCCCCTGCACCCGCACTACCTCCTCCCGTACTACCCGAGTCCCCTCTGCCTCACTATTACTTAACTGATCCCAGCGTCTGCAGCAACAAACTGTGACCCACTGGATGCTTGCAGCCAACCTGCTGCACAACACTGTGCCTGCTTGTCAGACCTCACGGCACTGTCAGCCGTGACCCTGACAAGACAGCACACTGATACTAAGGGCAGCGTCCCTATCTCGGGCCGTCCCTATTCAATTACCCACTAACCTGGTGGGGAGTTGGGGCCTACCTGGGATGTGGGTACCTATCTGGATGCAGGAGCTGCATTCACTCCCTGCACCCTTCCTTCCCTCACAGATCCCCAGCTCCAATTGCTGTAAGTGACAGGGTCCCTAACCTGAGGACTGTCCCTGGCAACACTCACTATACTGGGCGACTCAGAGCTAAATTGGGCCTTGGGGGCTGCTGGCCTAGTGAAGGGAGTCACTGACTCCTGCACCCTACCTCCTTCCCTTGGCTGCTGGGTCTGACTAACAAAAACCCTGTCTGCACACAACATTGTTGCAACTTTGCAGCATGAGAAGCTGCCAGCTCTATTGGCTTCAATGCTGCCTGTGACAAGGGTGAAAGTGCAGTCCCCAGAGGCTGCTGGGAATTGTAGTTCTTGGTACAGCTCTTTCCTATGGGGACCGCGTGCGCGATCTTTACTGCGCATGGGCGAAGCTCGCGCCATAACCAAGAGGGCGGTGCCTGCCGGGAGAAGTCGCCGTCCCCTTCCTCCACTGCCACAGGGGTAAGGCAGGGGGCAAAGGAAGATCAGGGGAACCGGGGGTGACCCCCTTACACTTGAAAGAACACACATGCAGAAGAAATAAAGGTGACACAGAGGTTGTCAGTGAGATAATGGAGAAGAACATCAGAATTCAAAAGACTATCTACCTCAGAGCCATAGATATTGAGAATGCCGAATGGACATCATGTATATTCCTGAGGGATGGTGATGAGGTCCTCTCATTAGGAACATAAACCAGCATTTATAGTGTAACCCTCCTTGTCCGGCTCTAAAGGAGTTTGCATCAAATTGACTCAGTAGTCAGTGTCTCATATCGGTTCAGGGTGCTGGGTCGGTGCTGACTGGGCATGGATATGCAGATAGAATAAGAATGGGCACCAGGAACGTAAGTCCTTTGGGCAGTTTCCAATCCTACATGGCAGAGACATTAGCAGGATCCATCTGTAAGCCCTGAGTGGATACGATGTATCCAAGGAAAGACTAGATTTCTCGAATTCACATTTTTCACGGTTAATGAAAAGTTTATTCTGACAAAGTCTTTGATGCATCGCCTCCACGTGCTGACGATGTTAATCCAAAGTCTTACAAAAAATAAGGATGTTGTCAAGATAGACGACGATACAAGAACCCATCATGGCTCTGAAGATCTCACTGACAAAAAATTGGAAAACTGCGGGGGCATTACATAACGAGATACTAACTCATAGTGACCATCTCTGGTGTTTAAAGCAGTCTTCCACTCATCCCCTCGCCTGATTCGAACCAAATTATAGGCTCCTCTTACATCGAGTTTGGAGAAGATGGTTGCGCCGCAAAAGCAATCGAGGAGTTCAGGAATCAGAGGAAGCGGGTAGTGATTTTTTATTGTAATGTTGTTAAGACCCAGTAGTCTATACAGGGTCTTACAGACCCATCATTTAGCTGGACAAAGAAAAAGCCTGCCCCCTTGGCAGCGAGCTGCGAGCCAGATTTTCTTCAATATAAGCCTTCATGGCTACAGTCTCTGGTTCAGACAATAGGTAAGTCCACCAACCAGGAGGAACCGTCCCTGGGAGAAGATTTATCCGACAGTCAAAAGAATGATGAGGGAGTAACTTCTCCGCCTACCTTTTAATGAAGACTGAAAAAGTCCTGAAAAGCCTGGTAGGTGGAAAGAAGGTAAGAACAAAAAAAGCAGCGCACAGCCAAGGGAGTAGGGTCAAAAAGATAAAATTAATTTATTGGAAACATAACTAAAAGAGAGAGCTTTGTACCTCCATTTTAGTTATGTTTCCAATAAATACATTTTATATCTTTGACCCAACTCCCTTGGCTGTGCGCTGCTTTTTTTGTTCCTACTGTACCTGGATTCTGTTACCAGGGCTGTCACGCCTCAATAGAGCCTCCTGAAGTGGGTTAGAGCATCCTTACATAGGAAATCGTGCGTAAACAAGTCTTGCTGAAGATGTGCTGGAAGACATCCCCAATTAGGTTTTAGAGGAGTGTGGATTCACCTCACCCACCTTTGGCTTCCAGGGGATACCTGTCATATTGTTTAAGATTGTTTCAAAGACTTCTCACCTTTGCTCAAGACTGTATACATGTATTACAGTTAGGTCCGGAAATAATTGGTCACTGATACAAGTTTTTGTTATTTCGGCTGTTTACCAAAATAAATTGAAGTTACAGTTAAATAATGAACATGGGCTTAAAGTGCAGTGAATCAGCTTTAATTTGAGGGTATTCACATCCAAATTGGAGGAGGGGTTTAGGAATTACATTTCTTTATTATGTAGCCACCTCTTTTTCAAGGGACCAAAAGTAATTGGACAATTGACTCAAAAGCTGTTTCATGGACAGGTGTGGGCTATTCCTTCGTTATTTCATCATCAATTAAGCAGGTAAAAGGTCTGGAGTTGATTCCAGGTGTGGCATTCGCATTTGGAAGCTGTTGCTGTGAACCCACAACATGCGGTCAAAGGAGCTCTCAATGCAAGTGAAACAGGGCATCCTTAGGCTGCAAAAAAAAAAAGAAAATCCATCAGAGAGATAGCAGGAACATTAGAAGTGGCCAAATCAACAGTTTGGTACATTCTGAGCAAAAAAGTATGCACTGGTGAGCTCTGCAACACAAAAAAGCCTGGACGTTCACAGAAGACAACAGTGGTGGATGATCATAGGATCCTTTCCATTGTAAAGAAAAATCCCTTCACAACGTCCAGCCAAGTGAAGAAAACTCTCCAGGAGACAGGCATACTGTATCATTACTGAATATGTAAACGAGACTGCAGTCACCTGTGTATATCTATTCAAAGTAAATGATTGGTGCTTAGAGGGTAAAATATAGGATATTGACAGTGTTGATCAAAAAGAATTTGATCAGAAAGGTTTCCCCCTTTATACAGCACTCAAATCATATATGGTCTACTGATGGACAAAACAAATGGTCCTGCAGATATGCTGCGGAAAACTGGTAAGTATCCCAGAATCACTGTGGAAATCAAAAATAATAAAATGTTATTACGTCTACATAGATCATTAAAAACACAGATACAATATTAAAAATCCCCATATTGTGGTGGCTGATATGAATAATTATCGTAGTAATAAGGTAAGTATCATTAATTATTGTCTTGGTTTATTCATATCCTCACATCCAAAATTGTAACAATCAGAGAAAGACTTGTATATAAAGAGTATTTGTAACACCATCAGTAATATACAATGTTAGTACAATAAAGGTATCAGAGGTGATGTATAGAATACAGGGTAATCCCTAGTAATAATGCTCTCTGTATATCACTGCAAAATGCGGACGTGAAACCCCTTCAATACTCCTAGTGTTAACCACTGCTAGTTAGTCCTCATATGTATGAACTGAGAAACAAACACTAAATACACACGGTTTGTTGCAAATAATAGTATCAAGGGAAATAGTTTAGACACAGTCTCTTATGCTGCAACAGTCTCCAAAGCAATGTTACACAGTATAGCAGTAAACCGGAATAAATTTTGGATGTGAGGATATGAATAAACCAAGACAATAATTAATGATACTTACCTTATTACTACGATAATTATTCATATCAGCCACCACAATATGGGGATTTTTAATAATATATCTGTGTTTTTAATGATCTATGTAGACGTAATAAAATGTTATTATTTTTGATTTCCACTGTGATTCTGGGATACTTACCAGTTTTCCGCAGCATATCTGCAGGACCATTTGTTTTGTCCATCAGTAGACCATATGAGTGCTGTATAAAGGGGGAAACCTTTCTGATCAAATTCTTTTTGATCAACACTGTCAATATACTGTATCATTATCAAAGTCTACCATAAAGTGAAGACTTCACGAGCGCAAACACAGAGGGTTCACCACAAGGTGCAAACCATTCATAAACCTCAACAATAGAAAAGCCAGATTAGACTTTGCCAAGCAATATCTAAAAAAGCAGTTCTGGAACAGCATTCTTTGGACAGATGACACTAAGATCAACCTGTACCAGAATGATGGGAAGAAAAAAGTATGGAGAAGGCTTGTAACAGCTCATGATCCGAAGCATACCACTTCATCTGTAAAACATGGTGAGGCAGTGTGATGGCATGGGCATGCATGGCTTCTCATGGCACTGGGTCACTAGTGTTTATTTATGATGTGACAGAAGACAGAAGCAGTCGGATGAATTCTGAAGTGTATAGGGATATATTGTCTGCTCAGATTGAGCCAAATTCAGCGAAGTTGATTGGACGGCCCTTCACTTTACAGATGGACAATGACCCAAAATATACAGCAAAAGCAACCCAGGAGTTTTTTAAGGCAAAGAAGTGGAATATTCTGCAATGGCCGAGTCAATCACCTGATCTCAACCCGATCGAGCATGCATTTCACTTCCTGAAGACAAAACTTAAGGCAGAAAGACCCATGAACAAACAACAAAAGGTGGAATCCATTCGTCAGAACATCCCCTTTGTTTCCTCCTCCCATCCTATACTGCTTCCTAACTCTCCTCCTGCCTTCCTTGACTCTTTTTCTGCTGTCATAGAGCAGGATGTATCACTACTGATCTCCTCTTCCCCCTCTACCACTTGCCCTCTTGACCCCATTCCCTCCCATCTCCTAAAACATCTTGTTCCTACTATAACCCCTATGCTCACACACATATTTAACACCTCCCTCTTTTCTGGTACCTTTCCCTCCTCCTTCAAACATGCAACCGTTATACCATTACTCAAAAACAGCAAGCTTGACCCTACCTGTCTTTCTAACTATCGACCTGTCTCCCTCCTTCCTTTTGCCTCCAAACTCCTTGAACGTCTTGTTTTCTCTCGCTTGCTCCACTTTCTCAACGCCCATTCTCTCCTAGACCCTCTACAATCAGGCTTCCGCACTGCTTACTCGACTGAAACAGCCCTCACTAAAATAACTAATGACCTCCATGCTGCCAAAGACAGAGGTCATTATACTCTGCTCATATTACTCCTCTCTGCAGCATTTGACACCGTGTACCACCCTCTTCTCCTTCACACTCTCCATACTCTTGGTATTCGTAACAAAGCTCTATCCTGGATTTCCCCTTACCTCTCCCATCGTACTTTCAGTGTCTCTTCTGATAACACCATCTCCTCCTCCATAGATCTCTCTGTGGGGGTGCCACATGGTTCTATCCTGGGACCTCTTCTCTTTTCTCTGTACACACTTTCTCTAGGTGACCTAATCACATCCCTTGGGTTTAAATATCACCTATATGCTGACGACACACAAATTTACTTTTCAACCCCTGACCTTACACCAGCTGTACAGACCAAAGTCTCAGAATGCCTCTCTGCGATATCCTCCTGGATGGCCCTCCGTCGACTTAAACTTAACATGACAAAAACAGAGCTCCTCATACTTCCTCCCAAACCTGGCCTTACTACCTCCTTCCACATTACTGCTGGAAGTACCATCCTTCACCCAGTAGCCCAAGCACGCTGCCTAGGGGTCACACTTGACTCCTCTCTCACATTCTCCTCTCACATTCAAAACGTCTCTAAAACCTGTCGCTTTTTCCTCTGTAATATTACAAAGATTCGCCCTTTCCTCTTTTGCTCGACTGCTAAAACTCGGACTCAGGCCCTCATTCTCTCCCTTCTCAACTACTGTAACCTCCTGCTGTCCGGCCTTCCTGCCTCTCACCTGTCTCCCCTACAATCTATCCTAAACGCTACTGCCAGAATCACTCTACTCTTTCCTAAATCTGTCTCAGCATCTCCCCTGCTCAAATCACTCTCCTGGCTTCCTATCAAATCCCGTATCACACATGCAATTCTCCTCCTCACTTTTAAAGCTTTACACTCTTCTGCCCCTACTTAAATCTCATCCCTAATTTCTCGCTATGCACCATCCCGATTCTTGCGTTCTGCTCAAGGATGTCTTCTCTCTACCCCCTTTGTATCTAAAACCCTCTCCCGTCTTAAACCTTTCTCTCTGACTGCCCCACACCTATTGAATGCCTTTCCCCTCGATATCCGACTAGCACCCACTCTATCCACCTTTAAGACCCACCTTAAGGCACACTTGCTTAAAGAAGCATATGAATAGCACCATAGATATTACTAGACATGATACATAAAGCTTGGACCCCTGCAGAAGAACTTACCAAAATGCCCTCCTTCTGTTTCTGTACGTTCCTACTACATACCAATTAGATTGTAAGCTCCTCGGGGCAGGGACTTCTCTTCCTAAATGTTACGTTTGTCTGAAGCACTTATTCCCATGACCTGTTATTTATATCTGTTTATTATTTGTTATTTATATGATTACCACGTGTATTACTACTGTGAAGCGCTATGTACATTAATGGCGCTATACAAATAAAGACATACAATACAATACAATACAACAACTGAAGACAGCTGCAGTAAAGGCCTGGCAAAGCATCACAAAGGCAGAAACCCAGCGTTTGGTGATGTCCATGCTTTCCAGACTTCAAGCAGTCATTGCCTGCAAAGGATTCTTGACAAGTATTAAAAATTAATATTTTATTTATGATTGTGTTAATTTATCCAATTACATTTGAGCCCCTGAAATAAAGGGACAGTGTATGAAAATGGTTGCAATTCCTAAACGTTTCATACGATATTTTTGTTCAACCCCTTGAATTAAAGCTGAAAGTCTGCACTTCTATTGCATCTCGGTTGTTTAATTTCAAATCCATTGTGGTGGTGTACAGAGCCAAAATTATGAAAATTGTATCAGTGTCCAATTATTTTCGGACCTAACTGTATCTCTGAAATTATCCACCCCATTATGGAGTTCTCTGCTTATACTGCATATGTTTGATATATCTTTTATTCTCATTTTTTATTCGGTTGCTTGAGCACAAGATGCTATTTTTATCTACTAGGTGGAAGGAAGACCCGATAATTCTCCTAGTTTGGAGTGTGACGGGAGCTTTGTGACAGGCTGTAATTTACACAAAATATATATAAATATATACCTGGGTCTGAACTGGGACGAGACTTAGATATGATAAAATATAGTTTATTCCTTGATAAAGGTGAACACACAGATTATACAAATAACAGGCAAAATATGGACACTTACTTAAAGATGGGAAATGATGAAACAGTCCCAGCTGGACTGGCAGTTCATACAGCAATCATCCCAAGACATTGCATAGCATTTCTCTCAGCAGTCAGGTAGCAATTCAGATGATATCAGAAGACAATGAGTAAGGGCTTACTCTGACTTATATATCATTTTAACCCTTCTCTTCTACTCACGGCGCCGAGCCGTCTAGCAAAAGTCCTTTTGAAGCTCTTTGAAGCTGATTTTGGACTTCCAGTGTTTAGGGTGAAATATCACACTTAAACTGGTCAGTTCCTTTGGTCCCTGGGCCAAGCATAAACAATTAGGCAATTTAGTCTTTGATGACCAGGCTATGTAAATTCCAGCACGATGTTCTTCCTGCTTATTACCATAACAGCATAGAACCAAAATTCCATATATACTGTAAATACCTTCATAACTTCATAACTTCAGTTCAGTAGTACTTACTGGCATGCGCAACATATTAATACATTCCGTCACGCCTGGCGCTCCCAAAGAGACCAAATATTACAGTGTAATATTAAACTTAAGGGAGATATTAATATCCGGCTCTTAGTAGCTGTTAGATATCAAGTGTTTAGACTCATCAGGTGGGGCTTGGTCTCACGAATACACATATGTAACTCTTAGCATGTTCAGCCAAGGACATCTCATAATATTCTTATATTTAATAAGGTCACTCATTTTGATTTTCTCCTTGGGTAGCCCCACCCCTGGCAGGATACCTGGGTTTGTAAGTGTGAGTTTCAACGCTCAACACCCACTCAGTTCCTGGGTCCCGCATAAACAATTAGGTAATTAGCCTTTGATCACCAGCTCATAGGTGTCAAAACATTTGGTTCTGGTATGCATAACATTTGTTCCTTAATGCATTACAAAGGCAGGCAGAACACAATAGCATCCGGCCTGTACATTTTAAAACTGCATCAGAAAGGCACTTTATCAAAAATATATGTTTCCCTTATGACAAAGTTATATTTTTAATAGGTGTGTTCTTGGGGGGTTTCCCTGAGGCGGCACACCAACAATCAGGGTGCTGGCTCACTCCGTTCCTAAATTAGCAGTGTTAATGGAACGGCTCCTGTTATTCAGCACTGCATATAATATTAACCCCTTAAGCCCCAGTCTGTGTGTTGCAGACACTGGTCCAGAACCAATACATTCTTTTACAGGGGGATAAGTATTTAGACGGCTGAAAAATGGAGCATGAAAAGGCGGGAAAAAGGGAACAACGGGCTATAGTCACTATTTTAACATTAACCCTTTCCCTCCGGCAGCAACCCTAGTGTATGTGTGAGTGCAAACACCAGGATAACACAATACAGTTACACAGGGGAATATACATCTTCATGTTATAACAAGGGTTAAATCACATTTCTGGACCTCAGCCCAGTTAACCCCTTGTCTCCCTGGTGAGGTTAGAGGGTGGCCAATTGGGGTGTAACCCCTTTAATCCCGGGCCAAATCCTCACGAACGTCACACGGAGCAATGAAGATTCCCCAATGAGCGTGGGATGACAAGACACTTGGATCTACTGATGGGGGCCCATGCTGTAACCTGACCTGATACCCAGTCGTTCTGTGGGTTCTGAGCTCGCAGCCATGGGAGTGCCAGAATAATATCTTTGACTGGGTAGTGAATTACATTCAGCTGAAGAGACTCATGATGAACCACCCTGATGGTAGCTATGAACAGAGGAGTCTTCTGAGAGATAATAGGCAAAGACTTTCTTTTGAGCAGAATGCCGACATGAACGGCAAAGCCTGGTCCATGAAGGAGCCTGCAGCCCATAAATCCACAAAAGCCAGGTTTGGCACGAAGCCCCCCTGCCAGGAGAGTCATATGAGTAACATCAGACGACCAGGGGAAGCAGGACAGAAAATAGATGTACCCAGAGATGTACCCTCCCTCCTTTTCTAGACATTGGCATTTCCCGGCTTCTTCATACAGGATAGAGCTATAAGCCCCTTCTCACCGCAATAGAGACATAGCCTGGAAGTACGTCCTCTGAGAACTGCATACCCCAAAATGCATGGCTTCTTCTGTAATGTAGTTGGGACAGGAAGGATGTTCAGAGGACGAGGTTTTGGAAAAACCGACAGGATTTGGCGATCCTCCCTCTTCTCCTGTGTCCTTTCCAGGATGCAGATATCCAAGGAGATGCAGAGGGCAATCAGTCCTTCTAGGTTTGCTGGGATGTCTCTGCAGGTAAGATCATCTTTGAGCCTCTCAGAGAGACCTTGCCAGAAGGTGTCTTTCAGACCTCCCTCACTCCAGTAGGTCTCCGCAGGTAATGTCAGGAATTCGGCTGTATAGAGGCCTACGGGGCGATTCCCTTGTTGAATCCACATAAGAGTGGCTTTGGCAGTGATTGCCCGACCTGGAATGTTGAAGACCCTTCAGAAAGCCTGCAGTGTCGTGAAGTAGGGGAGAACCCCTCTCGTACAAAAGTGACACCCATGCCATAGCTTATCCAGACAGGAGAGACATGATTAACGCCACTCAAGAGCGATGGGAAATAAAAGAGGATGATTGTATTTCAAAGGGAACCCACTGCAGCCAGAGGAAGAGCCAGCATAATGTTCAGGGTAGGGGATAGTTGGTTCCTTGAGAACTACCGAAATCAGTGCCACTTGCTCGACTGGAGGAATGGGTGCAGGAGAGAAATCAGCAGGGGATGCAGAGGGAAAACAGGTAGCGAGGGTTTGCAAGATGGAGGCGATGGAGTCCACATTTTATATCTGACGTAGCTAAGTGGTTGGAGTGACTCACCAGGAGATGTCCCTAGAGGGACATAGCCTTCTCCACTTCTGCGGGGTCCATTGCATGACCTAGGCAACGCCTTACATTTTCGTATGTTACTTTGTACTCTCCAGGTGACAGACCCGCTGGGCAAATGTCAAGAGTATAGACAAATCTGTACCTGGGACCTAGATCCTGAGTCAGTAGAATATTGGGGTCTTGTTCCAGGGTCAGAGAAGGAGAGAAGCAGAATGTTCATGGTCACTGTTCCAGGGTCAGGGCTGGAGAGAGGCAGGGAAGTCCGGCGGCAGGCAATGGTCTGTGGCAGGTGAACCAGCATCAGGGTTCCAACAGGAGACAAGGTAGGGAATACCTTGCACAGGCAAGGGGAATGAAAGCCTTATAAATGGAGAAGGCAGGTGTGAGAAATCCAGCTCAAGCAGAGGGTGACTTCCTGCCTCAATAGCTGTGTTGGTAGAGGCAGCGAAGTCAGTGGGCATCCATGTTGGAGATCTTTATAAGGTAATGTCCGTACTCATGAAGAAAATAGAGAGGGTGATGGTGAAAACGAGACCACCCATGATGTGTTGGTACGTAGAGGCACTGTTGTGGCTTACCTGTACAGTACCAAAGTAATGAGTCCAGCCCAGCAGAAGTGAATTGATGGGGGTAAATTGACACCAGATATGTGTGATTACAGAAACAGAATTGCCTCAGAACAGTGGAAGAGGCATCTGAGAGAGAAAATGACCTGAGGGCCTGAAGTGTTCTCCACCCATGAGTCGGATCGTGGGCGCGACAGTGAGTTGATCACCAGATACACCTTTATCATACCCACCACTTTAGAGAAAGGTCACAGACATCGGCTCAGGTTGACGTGTAAAATGTGAGAACACCACCTACAAGAATTGAAGGGGCAGGTATAATCTCGGAATACCGAAGCCGTACCCTTCACCCATAATTGTGGCCCAAAAGAAAAGTGAGAATGTGTATTGACTATCTTACCTTGAACAAGTGAGCCACTCCTGACCAATATACCATTCCATACATAGGAGATGCATTGGATTGTCTCACAGGTAGCAAGTAGTTATCGGTCCTCGATTTTCAGAGCGGGTACTTTCATATCTCCATGTGTGAACAAGACAAAGAGAAGACTGCCTTCAATGACCGTTTTTTGATTGGTGGAGCGCAGGTGATATTACCCAATGCAGGTAATATAGAGTCAAAACAGACTTGTCAGCTACTCGTTGTCCCCTCTAGTAATCTCCTTTTACGTGGCTTCCTTTTGGCATGCTCAGATAAAGAGATGGAACTACATAGTGTAGTATGAAGAGTACAATATATTAAAACATCATAGCATGCGGCAATACCACTCACATTTTATCACTGAAAAACGGGCATGTAGTTCAAGTGCACAGCAGGAATCTTAAGCAGCAGATGGTACTGGTGATACTATCAGACCTCGAGGTTCCAATCACTCGACTCCCCCAGCATCTGACGTCACATCCAGTGATGTTACTTTTGGTATCGCTGAACACAGATTCCTGCGCTTTCACAAGCAATACAGCTCTCCGCAAATCAGGACTCAACGCGTCCTTCAGGAATCAATTTAATTTTAATATTTTTCACATTTTGCGTTTGGATCGCTTCTTTTCTGCTCTACTTTACAGAGATTGATGGAATGAGTCGTGGGAGATATAGAATTTTTAGGTTTGTGGCTATTATAGATGATTTGTTAATAACTTCTTGGCCATAGTCCAGCCAATGACTCAACTGACCACAGTTTACCCAACAACTCAACTATCCAGTATGGCCCCTGGGGCCACCAGTCAGGATTATTTGAAGATGAATGAACCATTTGGAGATAGATGTACACCAAAGTGCGAGGAAGCCTTCAAAGCCATCAAGGCTTGCCTCATTAATGCACCAGTACTGGCATTTGCCGACCCACAAATGCCCTATGCACTACATGAGGGACTAAGGACTGTATTATATCAGGAAAATTCAGAGTGACTTCGGCCTGTAGCATCTCTGAGCAGGAGATTAGCGCCATCTGAAAATAATTACCTGTTTCACAATCTTGAGTTTCTGGCATTGAAATGGGCAGTAGTTGACAAATTATGAGACTACTTATATGGGGCAACATTTGCCGTGCACACGGACAATAATCAGCTCACATATATCCTCTAATCTGCTAAATTGGATATCACTGGTCATAGGTGGCTAGCTGCATTGGCCACGTACAATTTCAGCCTGAAATATCTGTCCCGGTTTCACAGAGATACCCAGAAGACGGATAGTGGGGGGAAATTACCGCCACTCAGGATACAAACATTGTGCAAACAATTTAAGATGCCTTGAGGCACCATGACAGCGAACCTGAATCTGAAAAATCCATACAGATTGAAGTTGGAACAATCCGTCTACGGATTTTACACACCGGACTGGATTTTCAATGGATAGCTCGGGAAATACTGGGAAACGGATTTTGTTAATCTCTAGTATTGATCAGGAATATTATGGCATGAGAATTCTGTTCAGCAAGGTAATAGTTAACCCCACTGGACTATAAAACAGGAGGAATCAGGACTTTCTAATTAAACAGACTATTTAAAGTGTGAGGCAAGATGGGAGGTTTATCTCTGAGGAAGCCAATGTTATTGGCTATACGGAGGGCGGTACCAACAGGGGAGAGCAGGAGAACACGCAGAAGGGGTCTGTGACACACCTGACACACCGAATTAGAGTGTCTGAAAATCCCACTGTGCGATGGAACCCAGAAGGGACAGCTGAGCTGAACTGACATGCAGCAAAGGTCCATGTGGCAGGGAGAATACAGATCTACAATCTGAGAGAGAATTACACATTCCAACTGATGGAGAGTCCCTGCACACCCGTGAGAAAACCGCGACCCATATGCTTACTTGAAGCTGATGCTTGTGAGTGCAATACCAATTTGAGGCTAAATATACTAGTTTGTTTTAGACATATTACACTATTGTTGATTTTTTTCTTCTTTTCTCCCCTTCCCCCTCCCCTGTTTATGTGTTTGTGTGTCTGTTTGTTAATCACACAGGTTTGTACACACCTTTATTTTATATATTTGTAGCCCTCTTTCCTGCTGATCTAGAGCGACTACTAGTGCTGCATGTACCTGCTGGCTCAGCGAGATCTGAGCCTCCGCTAGCTGGGAGCCTGGGGTAATATTAGGGTCTTGGCAGCGCCTCCACTTACCCAGGATCCCCAATAAGTGAGATTCCCCGAGGTAAGAATAATGATAACACACTTCAACTTTGTAACCATTTACTAATACTTAATTGCATAACCTTAGCTTATACCTATTAGGGATAACACACATATAATACCGTATATGAATGGCTGACATGCAGTAATATACACCTGTGGCTCGGCCACTCTCCTATAGAGTAATGTCACTTCCCACCACCGCGTGCACCCCACACCGTGTCCAATATATATATATATATATATAGAATCCAATGCACAGCCGGCACACCATATGCAAGTAAATAAGTTTTGGTGCTTATCCCATAAAGCAATAACAGACCATACGATACCGGTTGCAACACGACATCAAGGGACAGCACGCAGGTAAGTAAATCAAAAATGTTCTATATTTGATAGAAGACACAAAAACCGACGTTTCGGTCCCCCAGTGGGACCTTTCTCAAGGTGGTGCAGTCCCTTGGTCACTCAACCCAGTGTCCCCAAAGAGTCCTCCCCCAAGGCGGGATCAGCGCCTGATAGTACTGGTGTTGTTGCACTTATTAAATACCTTCCGGCTATTCCTGCAGCCGGCAACAGACTTCGAAAAGGATCCGCCGATCCAGAGCAGTCTCTCACGAGTTGGTGATGTCCAGCAGCTTTGGCCCAAACCACTGTTCACACACCGTAGCTCCGCGAACACTGTGTCCCTGCCTGCTAATACAGTAAGGGAATAGAATGTCTCTCTCTCTCTAGGGCTTTCCCTGCAGAATCACAAGCTAATGGTGACTCAGGGTCTGCACTGGGCCTTAGGGGAAATCAGGCCTACGCAGGTGGGTCACTGACCCCCTGCACACACACAACCTCTCCCTTTGCTCCCCCGGTGCCCTCTGGCTAGAGTGGTCTCTCCCCCACGCTCCCCTTTCCTGCCTGCCAGCAATCCCTGCACTCCTATTCGTTCCCTGGTGTCAGGTGGCTCTGCTGAGGCTCATGGGACTTGTAGTTAAGCTTCAGAGCCTCCTAGTGATTGGCCCGCCGTTCGCGCGCTTTACACTGCGCATGCGCGAACTCTCTCCGTGCCTCCTAGTCACGCCTGACTATTGCGCAATGCCCAACAACATGGCGGCGCCCTGTGCTATCGGGCAACCGCGGAACCTTCGAACGCTCCATCGCGGCACTACCCACGATAGTGCCCTGCAGTGGAGGTACAGCGAGAAACAGACACCCTACATATTTTTTACATTTTCGTGACTGGGGGTCTCTCGGCATATTATCATATGGAAACTGTGTAGTGTCAATCATAGATTATATAAACAGTCCCAGTACTATGTTATTGTTTTGGTTGAAATAATGTATGAGCTAATAAGCCATTTGGCCTGTGAATTTTGAGTAGCATATTAAATAAAAGGTGTATAAGTGAAACCCTCATTGAGTCCATGGGGGTTTAGAGTTTTAAGACAATAAATCCATTTAGACTATTTTCTCAGTAACTGATTATCCATGTCACCGCCTCTCATAGTATTTGGTCAATTCCTGAAATGTGAGATAACTGATATCCCCTTTGTGCTGTTGGATGACGTCCTGTGCACTGGTTTATCTTGTTCCTTAAGCACACTTCTGCGCAGTTCTCTGATGGTTTTGCCCACATATCTAAGGCCACATTTACAGGTGTTAAGGTAGATAACGTTGTTGGTTCTACAATTGCTAAAGTGTTTTATCATGTACAGGGCCGCGGACAGATTTCCCGGGGCTCAGGCCTACAGTTCTGACCGCACCCACACACCCCCACACCCCACCACCACTGGCAGTGTTGCGAGCCCCATTTCACACCTCGCGAGCCCCCTCTATTTCCCTCCCTCTTCCCATGTATTTCTCTCCTCCCCCGTCCCACCTCTCACTCACCTCCTTCCATCAATTATCCCATTCCCACTCAATTCCTGACCCCCGCCTCACATATATTTCTCTCCCCTGTGTCTCATTCTTATTCCCTTTTTTCCTCACTCCCCCCTCTCTCCTCTCACTCTCCCCCCCTCGTCAATTTCTCCACTCACTAAATCCCCCTCCTCACACTCATTCCCTCCCTCTCACACAATTCCTCCCACAAAATATATACCAAAAAACCCCACCCTCAATGCAAAAAAAATCCATCCCCAAATACATACCAAAAAATCCCCACCCCCAAATATATACAACTCCCCACCTCCCCAAATATATACAAACCCCTCCAAATACATACAAAAAAACTCCCAGTACATTTGAAACCCCCCAAAACAATACATATAAAAAATATATATAAACCCCCCCATACATATAAAAAAAAACCAATACATATAAAACCCACCCAAATACATATAAATCCCCAATACATATAAAACCCCCAATACATATTAAAAAAACAATACATATAAAATAGACCCCAATACATATAAAAAAAACAATGCATATAAAAAAAACAATGTATATAAAAAAACAATGCATATAAAAAAACAATAAATATAAAAAAGCCCCAATGCATATTTTTACAACAGTAAAAAAAAAAAAAAACAATATATATATAAAAAAAAACAATACATATAAAAAATACCCCAATACATAAAAAAAAATACATATATAAAATAACAATACATATAAAAAATCCCCCCTCCCCAATACTTAAAAAACAGACTTACCTTGTGCCTTGTCAGGCCGCGCCCGGTGTCGCGGCCGGGCCCTGGCTCTCCACCTGCAGGCCTCTTCCACTCTGGCCTACGTGCTTGCAACGCTGGCCCAATTTGCAGCGCCAGCCTGCCGGGCCCCCCCGCAGAAACCGGGCCCGGGACATCTGTCCCTTCTGTCACCCCCTGTCGACGGCCCTGATCGTGTATGATTTTTTTTTGTCACTGTTAGTGAACTCTTTAGTTGGTAAAAAATGTTTACACGCTTTGCACTTATTGCACCTGTAGGACCCTTTGAGTGTGGATTTCAGCCAGCCGGTTGTAGGTTTCTGGGAAAAATTACTGTGAACTAATACGACCCTAAGGTTTTATGACCTTCAACTTGGTGATACTAGGAGTGCCGTGCAAGACCTTAGCTAGGTATTCATCTGGTAAAATGGGGGCATGGCTTGGAAACTGAGCTGAGCAGACGCAGGTCTGCTGAGCTCCGTCAGGGAGGAAAAGCTGGGGTGCTCATGCGGTGGCCATTTTATTTTGGCCACAAAGTCCTCCCGGAGCGCTGGGGATTCGGCTGGCGCCACCCCACCCACACCTCTCCAGAGCAGGCACTCTGCTGAGTGGAGGGGCAGATAAGGCATTACTCCGGCCGGAAGCGCTGCTGGATGACCATGGAGGTGAGGTCTGGCGGTCTAGCTGGCCCAATGCTCATCAGCCCCAGCCCCATGCCTTAAAATGGCTTCCATCTGCACAAGTGAGGAGTAAGGGAGCCCAGGGGAGATGTGACAGGCAATGTACAGGACAACTGCCTAAATGAGGTACTGTGACCACAGGGAAGCACTACATGAGCCAAACAAAATAACTACAAAGCTATACACTAACTGCGTCAACTAAATTTGCCCAAAAGCTAAATAAAACAAAATAGACACACAAGGCAGCAGCAGAACTGTAGAGAATGCCCACTACAAATAAAGGCTGTAGCAGCTGAAAGCACACTCCAGATGTTCCGGAGGCAGGGCCCAAGCACACAGGCTCGGTGGGCTCGCGAGTGCCTTCCGACTCTCCGCAAGGCTCACCGGGGCAAGGGAAAGAAAGGGAACCTGAAATGACTGAAGTCCAAGTAGAATATGCCACAAAAGCAGACCTGACGAATTTTGCAAGAAAAAAAGATATACAAAAGCTGCTGACAGACCTAATGCTTAAAACCGAACTGTCTGAGATGAAAAAGGACATTACTACTTTGGGAGACAGGGTGGATGAGCTGGAAAAAAAAAGCCAAAATGGTATCTACAGTTCAGGAGTATCTAACTCATAAAGTACAGGAGCAGGAAGAGACTATGCAAAATGTGCTGCTGCATATAGAGGACCTGGATAATAGAGGGAGACGTTCTAACATAAGAATTAGGTGCAGCCCTTGTACCCCCCCCCCCCCTTAAGTGAGATTGGTGTGGGGTACGCTTCTCTGACTACTTCTTTAGATGTTGTGCTGTACCTGTTTGGCAACAGGAGAGCTGAGTGCTCCGCGGTGGTGTGGGGAGGACAAGACAGGTTCTTCATCGGTGCAGCGCCTCCAGTCAGCATGGATCCTCTGTGATAGCAGTGGATGTCCCATACTGACACTTTCTTCTCTCAGCATCAAGACAGTGAAGCACACTGGTGATGGTACAATACTGCACAGCCCTTCTTTAGGGGTAAGGCCTTGCAGGCCCCATCCAGAGTCTTATCCTTGGTTGTGCTCCGGATAACACACACACTCCCACTCCTCATGGGGAGGGGAGACAGACTGACTTGACTTCTGGGAAAGTGTCAGAAACAACCCTCAGGAGATGTTTGTAACCCTGCCCCTTAACAGAGCAGGTTGAATAGTGATTGGTCATCACATACAACAGATGAACCAATTAGTATCCTTCCTTCAAGCTGACATTTTCTGGCTGTTGCTAAGGCCCGCCCTTGGATACATCTAATGCATCCAAGGCTGCAAAAGCACACAGGGCCTAAAAGAAGGAATTAACTCCTCCACTGCCTGGACCAGGGATGGCTGGACTGCCCGGGCCTACACACTCACCTCTCCTCCTTATATCTCCACAACAGGACTGGTGAGGGCAAATGGCTCTGTCTGCTAGCGATCTGAATAGCGGAGCCACCCATTTTGAGAGAATAGGTATGGAGGTCTTGAGAAATGGGGGATCAAAAGGCTGATCCCAATTTTGGTTTAATTGTGTATTTTTATTTGTATATGTACAGTATGTGTATGTGTTTTTATTTATTTTTTATTGTTTCTTTTCTATAGCAAGTCAACTGTCGCAGGGAGAAATTATCCAAAAGTTTACTTGGCAGAGGATGTCCGAGGATAAGGTGGCACTAAAGAAGGCAGAGGTTGGAGTGAGAAATAAACTGAGGTTGGTA
Source organism: Ascaphus truei (assembly GCF_040206685.1). Classification (NCBI taxonomy): domain Eukaryota; kingdom Metazoa; phylum Chordata; class Amphibia; order Anura; family Ascaphidae; genus Ascaphus; species Ascaphus truei. The sequence continues at coordinate 354,148,422 of NC_134483.1, read as the reverse complement.
GCTAACTATCACTACGAACCCAAACACCATAATAAACATGACATATAGGATAGGCACTCTGAATGCAAAGGGGCTAAACTCACCGGTAAAAAGGAGACGGGCCCTGGAAGAGATTAAAAAAAGATTAAAAACTACGTAATGATCAATAATTATATTGTACAAAATTTCTATAGCTCATCAAGAGATAAGAAAAGCGGGGTGGGAATTATGCTGCAGGATATCACCACAAAGAAAGATATAGAAGGTAGATATATAATGATCAAAGGGAAGATAAAGGAGAAGAAGGTTACCATAGCAAATATATATATATATACGCCCCCAACGTTGGGCAGGCAGATTTTTTAGAGGAAGTGCTTGCTATAATTAATGTGTTTAAAGAAGGAACTCTATATCTGGGTGGTGATTTTAATGTTGCACTAAACCTGGTGTTTGATACTTCCAAAGATATCAGATATATTTATCAGATATATTAAAGCGACTCCAAAACTTTGGCAAACAGTGTCTTTATACCAGGTCAGAGTGCGCATTGAGTGGAAGTGTCATCAGACAGGGGTGTCAGGAGAGATGAACCTCAGCAGTATGAGAGAAAAGTATCCATGGTTAAGAAAATTATCTTTTAATTTGAAATCCGCTTCTGTGGAGCAGTTCCTCCTTAATCTACAAAATTGTCCAGTGGGGATACTTGATATCAGATAGCCATGATGTTGACTTTAAACCAAGAGTAGGCTGTTTGTCGCAGTGTTTTTCTGTACTTTGTAGTCTGTATGGCATTGTTCATGTCTTTGAAAAATTTTAAGTCCAGAAAATAGATTTCATTGATACTGAAATCTGTGGTAACTTTTAGATTCAAAGAGTTGGCATTTAGTTGATTCACAAATTCATTGACAAGAGCTTCAGGTCCAATCCAAATGAGTAGAATATTGTCTATGTCCCTGAGTCCCAAATCACTGTGCTCAGTCTACATAGATTTATCCATAGAAAATACAGTTCCAGCCCAGGAACAAGTTGGCATACGTTGTGCCTATTGCTGTACCATGGGTCTGGTGGTAGAACTTAGCATCAAAAAGAAAATAATTATGTGTCAAGATATATTGCAAAAGGTCGAATGTGAACTTATTGTGGGCAGTTTGGTGAAGTAATGGTGCTTGGTCCGTATATATTAAGTGGAAGGGAGCACTCACTGGGTAATGAATAATTGAATTATTACAGTACTAAACCTACAGGGGGGCTCTAAGATTACCTTGAAGGTAGGGGTGGGTGTGACGATAGCTTCCACAGGCTTATTAATATTACACAAAAATAACTGGGTTTGAACTGAACGAGGCTTAAGATATAATAAATTGTATTTATTCCTTAGAATAAAGGTGAACACAACAGATAATACAGTAACAAACAAGAAGTACACTTACTTAGGGGTTGGGGAATGAGAAGTATGATGTAGCATTTCTCTCAGCAATCAGGAAATCATTCAGGTGATATCAGGTAACCATATCAGCAAACGAAGACAAAGGAAATATGGGTGGACAGCAGTTTATAAACCTTTTGTCCCTCTATCTGTAACATTAAGTACCGGTGATTGGTTTTCAATTACCTCCAGCCAATCTTTAACATGGGAACACATTTCAACACATGCCCCCCTGCTAGCTGGCACAGGCGCAGTAGAACTCTGGGGTCTCATTTCTGTAGCCCCACATATGCAAATGGAATGCCAGCCATTCTACCCATTTGGCTTTATGGCAGGAAAACCTTTGTTGGAAGGTGTTAAATGGAACACTTAAGAACTGCTCTGGTTTGAGCCTCGGATAAACAGTGAGGGTGACAAAACTCTTTGAACAATACTTAAGTCCTAGACATTCGGTCGCCTCTCCGGCCATCTGCTACATTATGGCCAAAGAAATTTCCTCTGGAATTTATCCATACCTTAGAATACAGTATTAAGCATAAAACATAGACGTATTAAAATATCCGGTTCCGTTGGGTCTAGCAGGTCCAAACTTCCCAGTTCGCATTGCCAGAACTGGGACACCATATGGTCCAAAAAGCGACTTGCTACGACCTAAGGAACCGGAGTTACACAAATGCACATTAAATCATTTTAATACAAAAATCTCCACTGAAAAAGAAATCTCAGCTTTTCACTAAATCCCCATTGAAAACAACGGGCAGCTCCGCCATAGACTTTCAATGGTAAATCGCCGCCATTGAAGTCAATGGGGTTTTTCTGCCATTGAAGTCTATGGGAAAAGTCCCGAACTTCAAGGGGGTCCATACTCCGTCGGGTTGGTCCAAGCGGGTCAAGGATGGTTCCGCAGCGATGCCGGAGCAGTGGCTACAGATACCCCAAACCCTGATCCGCTGGACCCTCCGGAACCGGAGCTATGGAATACCAAAATTCAGTTTTTTCCACTTAGTCATTTTTCAGAGCCGTTTTTGCCGCCGCCGGCAAAGCCTATGGCGCGGCCCGCTCTATCTGGTTCGACCCTTAGCGGGGGTCCAGGATTCGGGGACCCGGTGGTGGTCGAGTGGGGGGAAGCCTCGGAACTAGGGGCAAAAAGAATTTTATTTCTAGGTGCCCTAGAACTGTTTATTCCCACATCAATTAACTTTGAACTTGACTCAAGTGATTTTAACTCTTTTAAAGGACATTGTATCCGCTTTGTGGTTTGCGGTCTGGACGGCAGCCAACTCGTTCTTCGAAAGGGTACCTCGAGGCATCTCCATTGAAGTCAATGGGCCCATTGACTTTCAATGGGAAACCGCCGCTCTCCCTCTCGGACGCCACCTGCTGTTCTTTACAGGAAACAGGACTAAAACAGCACAATCTTCCATTGGAATGCATTGAGCCCTAATGGCGGCCAATGGGGCCTGCAAAATGGTGCCTGAAAAGGCGGGAAAACTACACAAAGAGCTATAATCATTAAAGAACTATTAACCCTTGTGCTCCCGGATGGATTCTAGTGTGTGTGTGATGCAGACACTGACTAACACAGACATTACAATGGAACAGGGGAACAGGGGAAAATACATTTACAGGTCATAACAAGGGTTAAATCACATTTCTGGACCTCAGTCCAGTTAACCCCTTGTCTCCCTGGTGCGGTCCGGGGTGGCCAAATGGGGTGCAACCCCTTTAATACCGGGCCACCCCCTTTCTCCCTCTACAGTGGGTTGTCCAGAGACACCCTCCCCCTACCCCATTGGGTTGGCCCCAGGTAAATGTACTCACGATACTTTTATCCCTCACTGGCTCCCTTCCAAAGCGTGCTGCTGTATCCAGATAAAGAGTCCAAAATGTGAAGAGTGTGCAGCGCACAGCAATGAATGAGGCAAGCAGGTCTGGCAAACGAAATCCTTTATTGAGAAGCCATAAAATAGAGGGCTGCAACCCTTCTAAGCGTTTCGTTCTAGTGCACTTTATCAATCACTTTCTTGATAAAGTGCACTAGCACGAAACGCGTAAAAGGGTTGCAGCCCTCTATTTTATGGCTTCTCAATAAAGGATTTCGTTTGCCAGACCTGCTTGCCTCATTCATTGCTGTGCGCTGCACACTCTTCACATTATTGTGGGCAATATAGTCACAACTGCGTGTGGACAAGTAACCGGCCTCAGTCCATTTGAGTGGATTATACTAGAGTTTAGTCTTCAACATCTATGGTTGCCTAATGTGTGTCTGTGTTAGTTACAATGCCTGTTAGTCTCAGAACAGTATATTTAGTGTCTTTGACATAACTTGGCAGTGCTGTAATGATGTGACGTAATCTTTTGTGGTGGTGACCATTCCTACGTGCTACAATCACTTCCTCTGTTATTAACTTTTTTTACTCTATATTTTTCTTTAAATTTGCACTTTAGTCATTTATTTATTGTTTGATCAATGTGTTACCCCTTATTTTAATTACTATTATTAAAAGTTATGTTCTAATAGCCTAGGGTGTGTACCACAAGCGTGATCCTTTTGGGGGAATCAGTGACCTCCATCATTGGTTTCCCTTAGCCCATCTATTCATAATTTGTATTTTGTGCAGGTACTGTAGCACCCCGTGGCCACCTGTCCAGGCTAGTTTGGGCATAATCACTAAAACACTATCATTTCTGAAAGTAGATTTCTTGTTGAGTTGTGTATGCTCTCTTTGTTCTACATGATGTAATTTCTCTCTAGAAGGACTTGGATAGAATGGAAACATTTTCCACAGGTGTGCCAGCAGAGGACAAAAACCCACGCTCCTTCAATAGCATACCAACATCTGTCCAAACACCCCAAGCATATCGTCAGTCAGTGTAAATGTTGACAGTCTGGTCGTTGCTAAGGGTGCCATGGCAAGTGCGTGCAACTCAATCATCTGGGATGAGCATGGGGAGGGTAAGGTACCAGCCTGCCTGACTATGTGGTGTCTGTCTGTCCCTGTGCTGTTGTGTGAGAACAGAGAGGGCACATTTCTGTGACATACAGATTAAAAGGTTTATCATAGTCTGGGAATCCTAATGCTGGAGCAGAGGCGAGAGCCTCCTTTAACTCCTTAGAAACCAACAGGGCTGGTTCATCCAGTGTGACTGGGTCTTGTTATTTGGGAGGTGGTGATCCCATAAGGTATTCCTCTAAGGGAGCTGCTAGGCAGGCATAGTCAGGTATAAATTGTTGGCAAAAAAGGGTCATGTCCAAGAAGCCGCACAACTCGTGGACCGTAGTAGGGACAGGTGTGTTCCTGATACTTTGTACCCTAGTAGGTCTGATCGCATGGGCATTGTGGGAGATCAAGTATCCCAAATAAACTACCTGAGCTTTGTCTATCTATAGTTTATCCTTATTAACCTTTCGGCCCTTTGTTGCCAATGCCTGCAAAAGAAGTCTGAGGTCATATTGGATAAGGGTGGATCCTCCTGAGAATTTTTTTCGACACCCTAATTCAGATAAACAATATCAGATTCAGACTTTTTTTTTAACCTGTAATTCAGACCTTGTTGTATATGTTTTATGGTGCCAAAGTGGCAAATGCTATGTTGACAAGACGATCCATCCCATTAAGAAACATATTTCGGAACACAAATATGCTATACGCTTAGCTCTCAATAAGTTAGAACCTCTATTGAGTGGCAATTTTTTTTTTTAGAAATGCGACACAATGTTAATCAACTGCATTTCCAATTTATAGATTGGGTTCCACCATTTAAAAGATGTGGGGATAGAGATAATGCACTATTAAAAAAGGAATGCTGTCTGATTTTTGAATTAGTTTGAATATTATATATAATATAATAATAATAATATAATAATATAATATATATTGGTAAATATTAGTATATTATACCCCTGAGGAAGTGACGCACACGAAACGCGTAGGGTAAGAGGTTAAGGCTAATTACAAGAGGTGCGTGCAGCGTTCTAGGCACGGTGATATACTACCAATCAGCAGCAAGTGGTTTCTTTCCCCCGGCGCCCACACTGGTACCAGAGCTCGGTTTACGGAGCGTATGGACGGCATCGGAACGCCACTGCAGACGTCCCCCTACAACAGAGGAGATAGCAGCAGCTTTTGCCACAGTTGGACGTGCCTATATTACTCTGCATTGTTGTGAGAGGGATTCTGGTTTTTACCCCCAGACCAGCAGCACCACGCTTCTCTATTTATAGAACTTTATTGTCTTTTAAAATATTTTTAATAAATTAGCTTAACTGTTTTTCAGCTGCTTTATTTTGTATTTATTTTTGTTTGTAGTGTTTTTTGCAGTACGTTGTTTGTTTGTCACGTTTTGGTGTGTTAGTTCTGTATTGTCTGTTTTTGTTTGCTCTTTTGTAGCAGTATACACTACAATTTTCTTCTGTGTTTAATCCCCCTGAGACACTTCTCTGTGGATCAACCCGATCGGTGTGTGCCAGATTGGACTTCTTAACAAGGTTCCCAATACCATCTATTAGTTAATTTGGACATTTATTGGTAATTTTTTGAGGCGCTGGTTCGTATATGTTATTTGTTACTGAGTTCTGATCTTGTCCATTTGATATCAGGCAGCCTTTCTCATATGTATGAGTTTTCCTTACACTATTGATTTTATATAATCACTAGAGGTCACATTATTTACTGTTATAAATCGAAAGCGCTTCCAGCACCTTCTTTTTTGTTGTATAATGAACTGTGTATAATTTCCTATAATATGGCTAAAGATATTATTATGGGCTTTAAATTCAATATTTACCAATGTTGTATTTGAAACAAAAAGTAGTAATGATACAGCAGTAATGATATAGATTCCACTTATAAGCATAGCAACAGCAAGTCATTAATAACATTTTATTTACACTCATTTTCATTTTTACTAATATTAGATATTTCAGCAACATTTTCAGAGACAGGAAAACATAAAAATAATAATAATGATACATATTTGGAATTAACCATGTATACATCACACACATTAAAAGAATATTTTAGAACCAACAAAACATGCACATATTACAGAAGATTGGTAAGATTTAAAAGTAACAGGGTTGATTGACCAGAGAAGAAGGGCAGACTATAAGAAGGCATCACAAATATATTTCAATATTTATCTTGGTTATAACTTTATCGTTGTTCTTGGTTACATAGCACAATGACAGTATGGTGACTCCATCTAGTGGTTTGAGACAGTTAAAGTACAATAGGAGATCATGTATTATTATTGAATGAGTGACATTTTGCAGAGGGGCTATGCCATCGGGATTGGAAAAGAAAATAGGTTATTTTCATTGTAAAGCCATCATTTTCAGAACCGAAAAAGAATAGTTGTTATGACTGCCTTCTGCTGGTCAAAAGTAGTGGCACTGAAAATAAAGAACAGCAATACATAGTCATAACAATTTTTCCCTGTCTAGGATCACTGTCCTGATCTCAGGACACCAAGGGCAAAGTCGTGATATATAGTACTACAGATGTCAATGAGAGTACATAAACACTTTTTTTTTTTCCATAACTTTTTTTAAATTTTATATATACATATTCCATATTCCAATTGTTGCACTGATAACCTAATACAAAATCTCTTCTCTTGTCTGCTATTACTCATTTGTTAATTATAACAACACATAATCCAGGCACATTTTTTACCATAAATAATATTAAAAAAAATTAAACAAAATAAATGAATATATCCACAACTCTCAATGGTACTCTTTTAACAACACCCCCCCCCCCCCCACTCCCCTTTGAGTCATTATTGACTATTACTTCTGAAGGACCCAATCCATGCCTTCAAACGTTTTTATTATTTTTTCTTTTTGACTTATGGGTAAAAAATCCAAGTACAGTTCCCATTTCTTGAAAATTTTCTTCGAGCCTCTCTGCAAGTCTGAGAATGTATCTTTTTTATTGAATTAACATCAGCAATTCTCTTTGGATATCTGAAATCGTGGGTATTGCTGATTTTATCCAATCCCTTCCAATACGTTTTTGGGCGATTGTAGTTATAATTGCTAATTGTAGAATTCTGATATTTTGGTTAAAAAAAATTTACATTTCAAAATACCCTAATAATAATCCGTCTACTGATTTTGTAAATTCTATTTAAAAATATTGCGGAGGAATTGCAGCACTTTATTCCAGAACTTTGCAAATTTTCTACATGACGGTAAGCAGAGCTTTAAATCAGCCTTTTCTTCATTACATTTAGGACATCTTCCTGACTCCTTTTTGCAAGCAAAATTCCCTTTGCTACGGTGCTATACGCTCTACTTAGTATCTTGATGTGTGTTACTTGCATTATTGCACCACTAAGAGCCTCTAAATTGGCTTCTTGGTGGCTGATAAATTTGTCCAGTGATACTACTGTAGTTCTGGAAAATATCTTTTTCCACGCTCTGTATTTTCCAAAGCTTTCTCTGCATTCATTGACAAAATCAGATTGTATAATATATGTTGTCTGAGCTTAATCGACTTCATCAAAAGCAAAGCTGAATCAATTATACTTTTTCCCCTTAATAATGCTTTACTTTTTTGGAGCACCTTGTTTATATAATGTCTTGCCTGAAGATAAGAATAAAGGGGACTATTCGGAATATCAAATTCTTGCTTTAGCTGATCAAATTATTTTACAGCGGTAAAGATAAGATGATAGGCGGTCACTGCGAATTGGAGCTCAGCCAAAATAGATGTAGTAAAATCAGCTTTATTGAATCCACATGCTGCACATCACAGAAAGAAAAACACTCTGACGCATTTCGTTACGAGATAAAGTCCCATCTCGGGACGAAACGCGTCAGAGTGTTTTTCTTTCTGTGATGTGCAGCATGTGGATTCAATAAAGCTGATTTTACTACATCTATTTTGGCTGAGCTCCAATTCGCAGTGACCGCCTATCATCTTATCTTTACCTCTGTCTACACTGGCTGGAGCACGCAGGCTTCTCACTACAATATTCTTCCCAGCTTGAGTGTTGGCGCCACCCCCTTGAGTGTGTGGACGCGCCGGAGTGCACTGTATGCTGGGACAACGCCGCATCGACGGCTCTTCCTCCTAATAGGAGACGGCGTCCAAGCCGAGTTGGAACCGGCTAGAGGGTTTGCACAGACACCGGGTCGGCGCGAGTGTTGGCGCCACCCCCTTGAATGTAGGGATGCGCCGGAGCGCACTGTATGCTGGGATAACAGCCGCACTACCAGCTCTTCATCCCCTCAAGAGACGGCATCTGAGCTGAATGGGAACCGGCTGAAAGAATAGCACAGACACCGGGTCGGGCAAGGGCAGCAGTTTGTGGACTTCAATGCATTCATGAGTGAGGCGTCTGCGGACACTTCACCTCTTGTTTCTATCCTTCATCCTGCACACTAGCCCCCCACCCAGGGTTTAGTCTACACATGCCATCCCTTTTTATGACTTTATATAGTTTATATTAGTAGTGAGTTGCTCTACGTTGTTATATATGGATTGGAGGTTCCAAATAGCCATACATGTGGTTTAGCAGCATCAGACATATTGGGTTCATTCCCTTTTCTTTCTACATGTTTCCCGGGTGCTGGTGCGCTCCCGTATCCGAGCAGAGTTCACCCACGTTGTGGCCATTGGGCAGGTACCTGCGTTTACCTCCCAGTGGGCCATAAGCGGGGTGCTTTGCTGAGTATCCCCCCCACGTTTTCTTTTTTTAACTCCATCTCCTCTTTTAGTGCACTTTATTTAAGTAATAATCCCCGAAGAACAGGGCATTACTGGCCAATAATGCTCTGGCTGGAAGAGTTGAAGGCCCGAGGCGAATCCGAGGGACTTTAACCCAGCCCGGGTATTATTGGCCAGTAATGCCCTGTTCTGAGGGGATTATTACTATTATAGGCTAAATGTAGGCTTATTTCATAAATAATAGACACTTTTGTATAATAATATATCGATTTTTTAAATTAAAATAAAATGGTAAATACATTAAACCACCTCTATATACGCTTACACTGCAGCTATCTATATCCACACACTGCCGCCCCCTCAGTGTACACAAGCGCGCACACACACACACACACACACACACACACACACACACACACACACACACACACACACACACACACACACACACACACACACGCACTGCAGCTCTACACATATACACATGCACACTGCAGCTCTATACACACACACGCACTGCAGCTCTATATATATACACACACACACACACACACACACACACACACTGCAGCTCTATACACACGCACACACACACCAGCTCCACACACACACACACATCAGCCACACACACAGTAGCTATACACACAACACAGAAGGTCTACACACAAACTCTGCTGCTGCTACACACACATACAACACAACAGCACACCACACACACACACTGCTACTGCTGACACACATACACATACTAGACAGACAGAAACTGTAGCCACAAACTGCACTCACTTACTTTGCAGCTACACACTCTCTCTCCCCAGTCAACTGAGTCTGTCAGCTCTGTTCACGGAGGGAGGGGGAGGAGTCACTGCCTGCTGCTACCTACGGAACAATCCCTGCCCTGTCTCTGACAAAAAGGAAAAACTGATTGCCTAGAAATAAACACATTGAAAATAAGCACATTGCAAGCTGCAAAAATTCCGGGCATTACTGAATGAATAATGCCCGGAATTTTAACCAATCAGAGAGCAGGGATTTCAGTAATGCCCAGAATTTTACTGCTTTAGCCTATAATTTAAGTTACAGTGCACTGAGCTGGTTTCTTTTTTTTACTTCGTTTTTAAAACTTTATTTCTCTAGTTGGTCCTCTGGCCAACCAGATGTTGTATATACTGATTGGCTGGCAAAGCCAGCCAATCATATTTAAGGTTTAAAATATTGTATAGCTTGGATCTCTATTTACCTTTTACCAAATAAAACTCCAGGCCTACGCCGTATCTCTAAACATATTTTCTTTTAAATCCTCCGGAAGAGCACTTTGTCTTGTTAAAGAATATATTTGAGGAATATAAGACACACAAGCACCGGAGTAATTCTTCAGCTGGTTTTACTATATAGAAAGATGTGAACTATACCCAGGGGTATACACATGAGTTAACAAAGGAATTGCAAAACAATATATTCTGCCTCTTACAGGGGCGTAGCATACATTTGATAACACTGGATAGAGTAATACATCTATGACGCTTGCTAGTGTCTGATAGGACAATAGAATCTGCATCTCTTAACAGAAATAGTAACATGTGCAAATATGTGTTATTGTTGTACTGGATTGGCTATTATAGGAGGTGGGTGAAGGTCATTTGCAGAAAAACTGTGAACAACACTTTTGATATCAAGTCCAGGCGCAAAAATGAAAGTAACGTCCAGGATAAAATAATGAACAAAGAAACTGCAAAATGGAGATTCTTAAAGGCACAGTAACACAAATCCTTTCAGTATGGCATGCAAAAAATATGCTGGGTAATTAGGATATAACAATTCCCTTTTTAGTGTCATATTTGTAAAACTATTCTAATGTACTGTAGTATCCACTCCCCTGCATAATGGAACACGGCTATTTTGTTAAATAACTTAATATTTGGCAATGCTACTCCACCATATTGTTTAGACAGATACATTTTATCTATGTGAATACAATGTTTTTTAATATTCCATATGAATTTTGTGAAATATTTGTTCAGTGACTTAATGTCCTTGTTGGCAATCATTAGAGGGAGCATTTGCATGGCATAAATGAGTTTGGGGGAAATGATTGACTTGATCACACATGAACACTTTAGAAGCGATGTGAGCTGCCATTCTGTAAACCAGTAGTTCTGAAACCTCTCCTCGAAAACTAGTGACCGCATCATGTTTTAGGAAAAACCAATGCTCTTGCACACACGTTTTATAGCTCACTGCATAGACAGTAAAGACTTGTAGTCAGTTGGTTGGTCAATGCAAGAATATTCACTGTAAAGCAGTGATGCCAGACATTCTTTTTCATAAACAATGCTGACAGATATGGACTAGTTTGCGGCTATGGCAAAGCGTTAAGGTAGTCTATGAGTTATAGGTCAGTCTCTGTAGGCATACAGCCGTTTAGGAAGAAAAGAAAATGGAGTAGCAACACATAAGTCATTCAAACAACACGACAGCATTGGAATTAAACTCTGCAGGGCAGATGTGTATAGTACCATATGAGTGTAATGAGCAATAACATTCAATGAACCATCACAAGGTTTTAATTGCTGGGAATGCTTTAATTTTAGACATGGAAGTGCAGGGTAAATTGTAGCGATCACAGAGAAAGGCTAGTTAATTTGTGCTCTGGGGTTATAATTTGTCTGCAAGGCAGATTAGTAACTAAACAGATACTCTACAAAGCTCCAAAAAGCTTGATAATTGACTTTTTCATATGAAGTAATAAAAACTGAGTTTTTTTTCAATATAATGATCTGTTAAATTAGCTAAAGTTTAGTGAATTTGCAGATTATGCATGTAATGCGTGTATTATTATTATTATCCGTCTCTGTAAGGATATTTTTGTGTTTCTGATGGAAATAAGGCTGAAGAGAATCACATAGGTTTTAATGAAGGCATTTTGGGGCCTTATTTACTAAACTGTGCTACACCATAAGACACTGTCCAGCATTTATTTACAAAATGTTTTACCAGGACGTAATACATTGAGAGTTACCTCTCGTTTTCAAGTATGTCCTGGGGATAGTTATGATGACAAATAATACATGGTTACAAATACATAGTTACATAAGTGAGCAGGGTATACATTATATATAAGACATTGTTTGTACAGTGAGATAATATATATTATAGACGTGTGTAACAGTTACAGACCAGCTTAAAATGTGAGACAACTTTAGTTTTGCACGGCGTCGTAAATGATTTTTCAAGTGAATGGGCTGCAAGATGTCTTCTGGCATGGAATGTGTTATGTAGATAACACTAACACTGCATAGGAACTATGGTCCATTACGTCCTATTCACTTATATGGGGCCATAAGGTGCCTTCCAGAAAGTGTTCATGGAGTAGCACTTCTAAGGCCCTTCATGCTTGTGGTGAAAGGGTAATGCCTACTTCTTAGTCAAAGCTAAAGGTAAATCTCTATTGTAATTAGGCATGATCCCTGATTCATGTTCATAACTTTTCCTACACAGAATTCCCAAAATGATAAGATAGTTGAGCGTTATCACCTGAGTTGAGAAAGGCTGGCACTTTGATTTATTCCACTGTACTGTATATCTAAATCAGGGGTGCGCAAACTGGAGGGGGGCAGGGGGACGACTGTTGCAGAGGCCCCGCGTTCTTCCGCAAGGCATTTAAATTAAATGCCGGGGGATCGCGTGAGGCCTCTGCAACACCATAACCTACCGTGATTCAGATGCTGTGACATGTCGCCATGGCAGCACGGCATCATTTGAAGCCCCTGGGGCTTATGTGACACGCGTCAAATGACACCACGGGTCACGTGTTGTGACATCCCATGACCCCCACACCATCATTTGACGCAGCTGCAAGATAGGAAGGGGGGCGCGAGTACTGGGGAAGGCAAGACAGAGGGGCGCAGCAGCAAATGTTTGCGCTCCCCTGATCTAAATGACCCTCAAACCATGGGTTGTGCTGGAGCTAACCAGTCGCATGTTGCGTTACATGGATTCAGAGTTTACAAATATGTCATATAAAAGGCCTGTTATATAGAGGATGCGGCCGTGCGTTCCTATGCGAACGCGCGTGCACGTGCTGCATGCTTTTCCTATATATAGTGCCGAGAGCTGCAGATAAGGTATATCTGTGTATATGTGTGTGTATGTGTATGTATGCGTGAGTATATGTGTGTGCATGGGTTGTGTGAGTGAATGTAAGTCCTAGATAGATTTTTTAAAGAAAAAAAACAATATATATTTTTTTAACTTCTGCAAATACACACACACACACACACACACACACGCGCGCAAAAAGATGAATTTCTTCATCTTCGCCGCTTTCTGTCGGCTCCCCTCTCCCTGCTGTGCGTGCGGCCCTTCTATAGAAAGGCTGACTGAAGTCAGCCAACTAAAAATCCGCGCGCACGGAGCAGTACGCGCCCGGCACTATATAACGTGCCTTAGATGCACTCAGGAGTAACATTTGAGGGTTGATTTAAGCAAGCATTAGCAATTGACACATTAAGGAATGAAGATTCAAAAAGTTATTATCTACATGGATAATATAGACACCGGTCTCCCCTACAATCTATCCTAAACGGTGCTGCTAGAATCCCTTTACTCTCTCCTAAATCTGTCTCAGCTGCTGAAATCCTTCTCCTGGCTTCCTATCAAAGTCTGCATTACTTACAATGTTCTCCTCTTTTAAGGCCGAGTCCATGGTGACTCAGCCCGTCCGAAGGCGCGCTAAGGCTGAGGGAAAGCGGGTGCTTTCCCTGGCCTTGGTTAGCGCGCCGTCCGGGGGCATGTTGGGGGACGGACCAGTGACGTCACGGAGCTGGTTCGCCCTCATTGGGCGAACCGCTCCCGTGAGCGCTGGAGTCTAAAATTTTCTTAAGACCCATGCTTCCGCACGCTTGCGGAAGTGTGCGCGAGCCCCTGCTAAAGCCGCTCTCATTGCGGCTGCAGAGGCTCACTGGTAAGCGTGAGCGCGCCTCAGCACGGGTCAGCACCTAAGCGCTGACCACGCCTAAGGCTCTTCTGCGCCCTCTTTACATCTCAGCCTGAATTTCTCTCTATACACTTGCCTGACTTGTGTTCTGCTCAAGGATGTCTTCTGTCTACTCCTTTTGTATTTAAGCCTTTCTCACTTACTGCCCCACACATCTGGAATGCACTGCCCTCAATATCCGACTAGCACCCTCTCTATCCACCTTAAAGACCGTTCTTAAAACACTCCTTATCGAAGCATATGGGTATCTCTGCTGCTTCATACAATACCTCTCATATGCACGGACCTTAACCTCTTGCAGATGCACTTTTATTGTAAAGCACTATATACCTGGATGGCACTATATAAACATATACATAGATACCTGCATACATGGTAGAGATAAGATGCAAGTAAAAGATAAAATAACTGTTTATTTGAATTACTTCCCACAAAGAGAACATAGTGGTGACTGACAACGATACATAGAATACCTGTAGATAAGAGTTTACAAACAGTCCTATCACAAGGGTGAAGATTAAAATTTTAAAAAATCACATATGAAAAAACTTTCTTTTAAAGGTGCCAATGAACTACATGTTCAAAAGTACTTGTGTGCTCCATAGCCAAACCAATAATTATATATATATATATATATATATATATTACACATACACTTAAGTTATGGTGGGTGGAAAAAAATATATATATATGCGCACTTTTAAAATCACTGCAGACAATGAAGGCTAATCAGTTGGTTGTGTTGTGATTAGTGCAAGAATCTTCATAAAATAAACTCTGATAGGGACTGATTTGTGGCTATAACCCCATCGTGGTCAAAGACTTTGGCAGAGAAAAGGTTAAGGTAGTTAGAGTGGTTTTGAAGCACAAGTGTGCAGGATGGGTAAGCGTTCTCAACTAGCAGCTGGCATGTTTGGAAGCCTGATGTTTCAATTGCAAAAAAAGTATTTTACTTGTAGTTTTACTGCCCTGTGGAGTGAATCCAAGGAACATGAAAATCTAGTTTATAATTTAATTATTCTATTTTGACATACTGCTTTAATGTTAATGCTCCTCCATCTCATTAAAAAAATAAAAAGATTTTGGTATAAACTGATATAACAGAAATTGGGATTGTAGTAGAAAATTATGTAGAAGACCTTACCTATTTTGAGCACCGTGCTTAATCCCATGATACATACGATAAAATAAATCAACCACACTCGTTTCGCTGCTGGACTGAATCTCCTCTCCACTCCTCCCCAATTATCTAAAATTAGCCTGGGTGAAAACCATTTTCCATTTTATGGGGTTTATATATCAAGGCAAAAGTGTAGCAATTCTGGGCAAAAACAACTGCAACATATCAAAGACAAAAGTTCCATTGAATTCAATGTTTTTTTTCCCTTTCTTTACTACATCTGGACCCAAGAATATTGAATGGTTCATGCTTAAACCTACCAGGATTTCAAACAAAATTATTCAGAATTTCCTACGGTGAGTCTGAAGCAAACATCATGTTTTTTTTTCTTATTCAATATACATCCACATTACATATCAGCATAATTACCCTTTGCAAAGTTTCGGTAAAGCATGTTGATCATGTAGCATTCAGGGAAGCAGAAACATATTTACATGGTTCTGCTACACCAGTAGTCCGTGAAAGCCAATCTCAACATTAAAAGCAAACCTCACTTACAATGCTTTATTGTGAGGTAAGCTGATTTGTAATTAGTGATCTTGAACATACTTCTATGAAGGGGTAGTCCTGTAAAGCAGGTATATGTATATAAAAATAAAAAGCACTTAACATTAAAGTGTCAAAATATGTGAAAACTCATGTTTTAAAAAACAATCATTTCTGTGGTCCTTTGATTTCTATAGCAAGGTTTAACCCACCTCCCCCGCAGTGCAATATAACTTGGGTAAGAATGTATTATACATTGTCACATATTGGATATTAATATTGCTCCTTTAATGTACTCAAAAATATACAACATGCTGCTCTTTTCAATCATTAGAAATGCTTAAATAAGCATTTCTCGCACAATTGTCAGCCAATTGACTTTTGATAGAAATGGCAACTATCTTGACGTTAGTGAAATCTGGCTTAGGAGGCTGTCTCCAGAATGAGACAAATAAAGAGAAGTACCTGGGACTGCAGTTACTGGAAATTAAATCTGAACAAGGCTTCTGCTTTCTACTATGGATTCTTGCATTGTTTTTATTACATCAGCGATAAAGTTATTGCATAAAATAAATGAAACGCACACAAACCCTTATGTATCACAGTTCAGTATGTGTAGTGATTTCGCTACCCAGTCCATTTGGTTATTGTTCACTTATTTACTCGCTTCCATCTTGTAAAATCAATTTAACAAAAATAATAACAAATTATTTGCATAATTTGTATGTTGTCTCATCAAGAATGATGAGCCGGGTATGAAATTCAACTCAAGCCATCAACTGTTACATTTTAAAATAATATGCAAGTAACGGTGTAACAATTATTACTTTGGGCTGCAACACTTATGTTTAGTTGTATTTTATTAGTGTCACTTAATTTGACAACTGCTCAGTTAAAATGGTATAGGTTTGAAAGACTGATTTTCTGCAGTCAACATCCAATCAAGCATGATGGTTCTTCTGCCCTTGCCTGCAGACTGTGACCAAGTGTTTATAACCAAATAAATACTAATTATTGCGTGGTTTCAATCCATAACCTTGTATTTTAGAGCGCTTTAAATGACCCTTCCTAAAAATATTGTATATATTCCATTTCAGTGACACTACCGTGAGATGGTGATGTGTCCCTTATAGGGCCAAGTAGATCAGACCAGAAAGTCATGGAGCGAGCACGCAGCCAGGAAGCCTAACAAACATTCGGGGGAATGTCATGCTATTTTTTTCTAGTTTAGGGGATATCATCCTCATTGATCAAACAAAATAGGAACAGACGTAAAGCCCCATACACATCACTGGGAGTCGAAGATCACAGAAGATTCCAGCATTCAAAATTCAGCCTCTCATTGTTCAGTAGGCAAGTAGTTATATTCCCGGTATGATGGTAAATTATGTAAAGATTCTGTGAGAGAAACATCATCATGCACGAATTAATGTTTGGAGAACAAAGTTGTCCTGACTTATGTTGTCACATCCCACACTTAAGGCAGGAGTGGTGGCACCACAAGCAATTGTTGAGCAGTTCCGAGATGGAAAAAATTACTCGAGAATGTTTTGTGGAATAAAGTTTGCAAAAACAAGTTCTGTTCCATAAGAAGTGTAACAGGATTCTAACATAGGAATTAGTCTGGGATATCCTATTACATGGACAATATACATGTGTACAAGACGACAATTTATGCTGAATTATACATGGTGATCAATGATAACATTACAATAATAAGTGCAAAATCGTAAACATTTCAGTCAGTCATTCTGTACCAGACAGCATCTAACTTAGAAAATTATTCAAGATGCAGAATGCCTGTATATGTAGAATACAAGTACAGTATACAAAATGTTGTGTGATATGTTACACTACAAACACTAACAGTCTTTGTAGAGTTGCAGTTAGTACAAACAATTGCGTTTATGGAGAAATAAAAGGACAAATCTAGGTGGTCTAAAAGACAATTCACTGTACACATTTTATTTACAGTTTTGTACACTGTCTTAATATGAATGGTGACTGCTTTTCTACTTGAGCCATTTTTAACCAAAGCAAAATATACTCTAATACAATGTGTTAAAATACTCCATAAGATACAAAAAAAACAGACATACTATTTCTAGTAAGGAATGTAATTATGGGGTACATTAAAAAAAAAAATCCACAATTATGTTTAAGAAATCACAGAAACAGGTCACTGATTCTACTGAAATGCATAAACTTGCAGCAAAGCTTTGTATGTCATACAAAAAATAAAATAAAAAAATGTTTTTAAACTCACAAAATAACACTTATTCAACCCATTTGTTTTTCCCCAGATCCATCACCAATGTTACATGAGCCAAAAAATGCTTTAAATCAGAATATCACTAATGTTATCAAGGAGGGAAACAAATAAATTAAACCTAGCAGCCATCAGCACAATATACAGCTAGAACAATGCTGTTAAAATAAAGGGGGGGAAAAAAAAGAACAAAACCATGAATCGCTAATGAAGTTTGAATGCATTTTAATCCTCCGCCTTGCAAATCAGCCAACTATTGTACTGCATACAATGCAAATGTAAAGATTCATTTTCCTGCAGGTGATGCGAGTGCACATTCTGGATAAATATTTCTGTAATAGTAATGAACCAAAAAAGCCATTACAGAGATAACCTGGGAAACAATTAAGGATACTGGGAGGAAGGGTGTTTGCACATTGAAATGTTGTTTTCATTGGATAACTTATTTAAAAAATAAAAAAAAAGGGGGGAGTGGGCAGGGGGAAAGGGAATTTGAACATAGCACAAGACAAAGGAGAAAGACTTTTCACAAATCTTAGCAATATTTTAGGTGGAAATCAAATTTCAATGCAGTCCACTCTGCTTTTGAAGAGGCTTTGGTTCAGCTCCCAAGTTGCGATTGCTTGACGCAGTCTCCTATGAAAGAATACTCAGAAGGCGTCTTCTTAAACAGTGAACCTATTTTTAGTGGTGGAGCCGCTCTTGGTAGCCGTGTCTGCATGGGACTGATAGCCAAGCGCTACTTTTGGAGGCAGTCCTAACCTTTCCTTGTAAACCTTCCTATACAAAGGCAAAAAGAAATTAACGTCAGTCATATCTTATACAAGAATAAACTCAATATCAAGAGTTAAACAATATGGCAGTTGCAATTTTTTTTTTTTTTTTTAACTTCAAACATTTTTGTGCCGTGTGAGAAAACTGTGTACATTTAGTTGGGAGTCAACAAAAACAATCAGAAACAATAGATCATGCTACAATTTAATTTGACTAGGACAGGGGTGACCAACTCCAGTACTCAAGAGCCACCAACAGGTCAGGATTTCAGGATATCCCTAGCACAGGCAGCTCAATCAGTGGCTCAAAATGTGCTGAAGCATGGAAATCCTGACCTGTTGGTGGCTCGAGGACTGGAGTTGGCTATCCCCTAGACTAAATTATAAAGCTTCCAGTAAAGCTCAACGACACATGAGAATTTTGGAAGAGAAAATCAAAAATGTATTTTAGCATAGCCATTTTAAATTAACATTTCAGACTGCCCTTGAATTTTTTTTGGTGTATTTTACTCTTAAAGGGGCAACATGAACCAACAGCAGTGATATTTAATACTAGGTTAAATGTAGGCGATTGTTATAGAATGTAGAAATATTTTGTAATATTAAAAATCATGTTCCCTTCTTAGATTTGTGAATCTTAAACAGGTTATTCTTTTGTCCTTTGTTCTTGCAATAGTTTGGCTAATGACGACATTATATTCAATAATAGTCAACCAATAAATATCTGATCAGCATAAATAGCACAGAACAAAAAGAAAAACCATATTAATTTCCCATGGGATACAAGTAATATTTTGACTAAGATTTTTCACAAGAAAACATTTTATATTTAATCTTGCGAGTATGTTAAACAACCAACTAGAGGAACATTGGACACTACAAAAGGGAGATAAGGTCAGAAAAAAACACCAGTATAAATAAAACAAAATACTTCAACAAGAGCGAGTCACTGCACTTTCTAGAATACCTGCCGTAAATATAAACAATGTAATGTCCGACTTTGCTATATAAAAAAACAAAAACACACGAAAGAAAAAACACATGGTTTTATCTTTAGCTCAATTTGGTCCTACGTGCACTTTTAAAATGCGAACGTCAAATTACAGAGAATGTAGGAGTGGCTCACAAAGTGTAGGTACAGTACATGAAACCTAGAGCTCAGCTTTTACACTGCCCTGATACAGTGAGCCTCCTGTTGCTCATGTGGCTAAGAGGAGGCAGAACGAACTCTAGTGCATACCTGGATTATCTATTTCCATCCATACTGTAGTCACATTTAAGATGGAGGGAAATCTTGTCAAACGTGATTCAACGTTGGTGAGTAAGTGGAACTGAAACCAACACGTAGCCTACAGTATTTGTTAACTGTAATAACAGCTATATCCATATATCCAATTACAACCCGGGGGTTCAGTTAGATTGCAAAGAATCCCTATTTACAGAACACATGCTGTGCACAGGAGTCATACAAGTTTTCAGACTATATTTAAAAGATGAAACAAATCTTAACGTACCCTATATGTGTTATAGCGTCCTTGTTTTCACAATCAGTAGTCCAGATTGCTATTTTATCTCCTTTTGCTCTAACATTTACAACGGCTCCACATATATCATCACTGTGCTCATCAAAGGATTCTCCGATAAGGCACATGAGCTGCGGAAAGAAAATCAAAAGATGACACTTGGGTGAATCAAGAGTGCAAAGGTGTATATGATTTTGATTGGAACCAGTCTTGTTTAGCCAAAGTTGTTAAAATCAGTAATTATCTCTTCTAAATGTTCTAGAGTCCATTTTTTTTTTTAATGTTTCTCTTTAATTGGGGAAACCCCCATTCATTTTATAGTTGGACTATAGAGGACCTTTATTGAAAGAATTATAGTCTGGATATGTATACTGTTAAGGAATGAATGGTGCAGTGGTCGTTTTACAAGTAAATAATGGCAGCACTAAAGACCAGTGGGAGTAAAACAAAAAGGTAAAAAGAGCACAGCAGAAGAGAAAATGTACTGCCCACAATTTTTGGTTTCCCATTTACCATAGGGTTAACTCCATCCTTAGCTTAAAGTAGGATAGGAAATAGTTTCTGCAGGTAGTACTGTAGTATAAAATACCCCCCAGACTACATGCAGACAGTCTGGTTTCTCCCATAGCTGAAAAACAACTGAGACGTGATTAGAAAACAAAGGGAGGGCGGATGTGGCCACTGTAATAATGGGTCCCAGAAAAGAAAAAATGACGGTAAGAAGACAATTTCCTTTTCTTTTCCTGTTCCCCATAGCAGTGGGCACACTAGGGTCATACAGAATAACATAGGGAGGAAAAAATATATACCACGCAACCTCAAACATTCTGATATTACAAACTGAAGGACCTTTCAACCAAAGCTGAGGCCCGAATGTCCAATCTATAATATTTCATGAATGTATTGAAGGATGACCACACGGCTGCCCTGCAGATTTGTGAAGGAATTGTTTATGCCTTAAATGCCCATGATTTGCATTATGACAGTATGTGGTCATATTCTGTGGTCCTGGTATGTGGACGGCTGCGATATTTGTCACAACCGTCTGCTCATGAAAGAATCGATGCCGTCAACGTCTTTTGCTGCTTGGCCCTCCTTTCATTGTAGCATTTTTCTGCAAACATCTTCACAAACCTACCGTCTCTAGCCAAAAGCGATCTAGGTCATTTCTTCTTTGTGGTTTATTTAGTGTAATTAACCATCTTCCTCCACGCCTATTCTTCTCATCTTCCCACATGGGCTCAACACCGTCCTATAAAAAGCAGGCCAAAAAACAAAAATCAAAAATTAGTTTAGTCGTGCTAAAACAGTCAGCAAAAAGGTTGCAGTGAAAGTCTGAAAGAGCACATATACCAAGAGGTTAAAACATACCTTAAAGAGCGAGTAGTCACAACCAGAAATTAAGTTACTAGACAACTGGATATGATTGTAAAGCCTGGGTAGTGCAGAAAAAGAAAATGAGAAACATCAAAGACAATATTAAAATACTTTACCAGTTTTAACCCTCTTTGTTGCGAAGAGAGCCAAAGACACTACATAGCAAAGTAATATTTTTTTTCGCTATCACTGGCAAAGTTTAAATATTTATTAGGATTTCAAAGCGATTTATATTTGGACATACAGATGTAGCATGACATTGTTTCCCCAGATAACTGATATATCTCATTACATCTCAGAATAGTGCAGTTTCCATAGGATTTGATGGCACACTCCTAACATCCATCTGCCCCCTCCACAAACCTAATGGTAGCAGCTATGCGGCTGGACCAAACCCCACGCTATCCAACACCCCCTTAACATCAGCCCCCTCCCAAACTTTGAAGGGACCAGCTGTGCAGCTGGAGCGTACTCCATCCCACAATGAGCAGCAACTTTCTTTTGTTTCAACATTGCCCCTTATTCCTCTGGACTAAGCTCTAGGGAACACGGCCCTCATTACCGCCTGTATGTGTTTGCACTTGTGTCCTTATTTGTATTCCCCCGATTGCGGAATAGGTTGATGTTTTACAAATAAACATAATGGCAATGATGGTGCCGTGTAACACAAGGTAATTACATATCACAAGGGAGAACAATGAGGGAGAACAATGAAGCCTGCTACACGTGTGACATTTTAAACAGAAATTGTCTCAAATTTTGTGATGCTGTTATATTGACAGAATCAGACCAATACCATTTAACAATTTTTTAAAAAAAAATGCTGTATTTGATTTTAGCCTAAAATGTTTTTTTCCCATCCCTATTCTTCTCGTTATAAATTCTTGTAAATCCCTCAGTGAGATATAGCTCATCGATGACATCATAATGCACACAGCCTGGTGGCAAATAAGGAGAGTCAGATAGCTATTAAGTTTAGACAGAAAGCAGACGAAGAAAGGAGGAAGTCAGTATACATGGGAGGAGAAAGCAAGAATGTTGGAGGAGAGGCGGAAATAATTGGTAATATAAGGCAGCGGTACGCAAACTCCCCGCGCACCCCCTACATGCTCCCTCTGTTGCGTCCCCGTCGCGTCCAATGATGCATCAAATGACGCTAGGGGTCATGTGATGTCACGTGACCCGCAGCGCCATTTGACGTCACTTATCCATGGCACCGGGCGTTATTTGACGCCGTGTTGTCAGAGATGCGTGACCAGAGCCCGGTAATTAAGTTTAGAGGCCTCACACTCTCAGCGCGGGACCTTTGTAATCACCGTGACCCCCCCCCCCCCCCCCCAGAAAAGTCTCGGGCACGTGCACCGCTGATGTAAGGTATTACATGAAAGATGCAGTGGAGGGAGGGCGGAGAGAAGATTGGGTAGAGAAAGGAGGGGAGAGGAAGAAAAAAAAATAACACCTGTCATTTTGGTGAGGGCAGGGTTGGCTCATGGAGCACGTTTGGGCTGAGCCCTAGTATATTGGGATGAAGGAGTGGCTCAGTGAGTAAAGGCACCGACTGAACAATGACAGAGTTTTAAGTAGGGAACCCAGTATCAGTTCCTTGTAACCTTGGGCAAGTCACTATCTCCCTGTGCCTCAGGAACAATCCCCCCCTACAGATTGTACGCTCATCTTGACAGGGACTGTAATAATTTTGGGGGCTGCGTACCACGAACTCTACTGTAATTCTGAAGCGCCGAGTCATTGGGAGAAAGGCGTTACATGAAATAAGCAAGATTTTTAAAAAATAATTAACTATATTACTGCTGGGGGTTAGTAGGGAATTGTTGGTCAGTTTTTGATGGTGTTAATAAATCTACTGTAGTGCACCAGCATAGAATATCAAGTCAATGTCAGGCCATAAAGATCTCACCGTCTACTGCTCCATACTTCAGACCGATGTAATAACATGACCATCATGGTCTTGAGGAGGTATCACAAATCTATATGCTGTGAAGTGTTTCCCTGTGCTGAAAAACTTTTACACACACGGATAAGGAGGGTGGCAAAGACTTCAAAGGCCAATGCATCAAATACAAAGCCACACTATACATTTTTAAATTAACAGTTTGATAAAAATGGTTAAAAATAAAATAAGACTAAACAAAATGTTATATATACTAGCTGAAAGTACCCGGTGTTGCTCAAATTTTAAGAAACCAACCCTACCATCTTCTCCTCCCACCCATCTCTGTCCTACCCATCACTTCCCATTAATACCTTAGGCTGCGCTTATAGTGCCTTGCAACAAAACAAAAACAAAATCAATTGAGTCCGTCGCATGGGCTTATAGTAAGCGCGACTGTGACGGAGTAACGTCACGACTGAAAATTTGGAAGCCGGCTAAATTTGATTTTTTTAGCGACAGTCGCCACATGCGACGGTCTCTAAACCAATCAAATTGCGCGGCCCTCCCCCTTTAGTGACGTCACTGGCGACAGTCGCAAAAAAACAAACTATAACTGTCGCTGGTGGAGACGTCATCGGTCGCGTCGCCAGCACTATAAGCGCGGCCTTATGATGTACCCAATTCTTCCACCTTCTCCAGCATTCATTTTCTCCTCACGTGCTAATGGATTTCCTCTTTGTTTGTTTTCTGTGAAAAGGTTATAGCTGTATTGACTCCATGTCTGCCACCAGGCTATGTGCATTATGATGTCATGTGCTTGATGCATAGCCTACCAGGTACACCACCCAGTGGCTGATTTGCTCGTCAGAAATTGTAATACATTTCCAAACAGAAAAACCTGCTCCTTGACCTCAGGAACCATCATGCAAAATGTGGTTACGATATCTTAATATCTTAAGAGATGTCCAAATCAACAGCGAACAAACAAAACTTACATAAACAAATATATTATTATTTTTTTTTTACATATACTTACGCCCAAAAATCTTCAACAGTGTCAAACTTTGAAATCAGGCGAAGGTTCGCCTGCCAAGTTTTGCTTTTATCATTTTTAAAGAACCAAAGGGCCCATCTAAAAAAAATAAATAAAAAAAATACACATTATGAGGAGTTTAGACAT
Source organism: Ascaphus truei (assembly GCF_040206685.1). Lineage (NCBI taxonomy): Eukaryota > Metazoa > Chordata > Amphibia > Anura > Ascaphidae > Ascaphus > Ascaphus truei. The sequence continues at coordinate 354,123,663 of NC_134483.1, read as the reverse complement.
TGACATGGTAAACAATGATGTGCAATGTAGACTCTGGTTTCTGTTGAGCATTCTATTATGGAGAAATTTATTGGAGGTGTGACACCACTGATGATCACCACAAGTTCTGCCAGATGCACGACCCCGTCACTGAAATGGTTAAACGTTAAAACAAATAAAAATGTAAAATGCAGTCACGACGACGCTTTAAATTTTAAATACTGAATTGCTGTGTGTGGCTGGTCTCTCTAGCAGCGAGATTGTCCAATCTGATCGGCTGTTATAAGATACTGCATACATGCTAGAGCTGCAGGTCCACTTAATCTGCTCCATTTTCTCCCTGTTTGCATGGTGATATTGTGAATGGCATATTCCAACAAAATGTATGTCATACGGGCCATCTTCCCAACGTAAATATACAGTGCAGTGACTGGCCGCGTTCACTACACTGAAATTCAATACTTGCATATACCAACAACAAGAATCCAAAAACTAGACGTGGACCATGAGAAAAAACAAGTTTATTTGCACAGATTTATAACCTAAAACAAAAAACAAAAATAGGAGCGCATGAAAATGAAACCAGAAGAAACCAGAATTAATACATATATTTTTATCATGAAAAATCATTCATCATACAAAAAATACACATAATACAGTAATATAATAATAACCTTGTCTAAATTGACACAAATAAATTATGCACGAGCCCTAGCCACACAGGAATAATGGATGTAAACACCCAAATGCACAACCCTAGATTGTGACAGGGAAGGAGAGGTGCTAGGAATGCAAGATGTTATAGAAAAAACAGACCTTTAGGCACTAGAATTCCCCTTTGTGCTCCTCGTGGCAGGTAGGGCTCCACCAGCTACACAAACTATACCGTCGTCACGGCCGTGCGTCGCTGCGTTATGACATCACCAACATGTTTCGTGTCACATGACACTTCATCGGGGCTTGGCCATAGACACTCAGAGGGGCACTAATATACCACCCCTGGTTCCTATATTAACCAATAGGGAACCATGTCTTATTTCAGGCTATCAGACCATCCAATCAACTGCTCACATACTAATTGACAAATCAATATAACTAAATGCCAACAGTAAATTAGAAAAATGATAATACATGCATGACACTTACAAAATAATACACACACACACACACACAAATACATAACATGACAACATGTGTCATGTTATGTATTTGTGTGTATTATTTTGTAATAATCTAGGGTTGTGCATTTGGGTGTTTACATCCATTATTCCTGTGTGGCTAGGGCTCGTGCATAATTTGTGTCGATTTAGACAAGGTTATTATTATATTACTGTATTATGTGTATTTTTTGTATGATGAATGATTTTTCATGATAAAAATATATGTATTCATTCTGGTTTCTTCTGGTTTCATTTTCATGCTCTCCTATTTTTGTTTTTTGTATTGCTGATTATGCCCCGCTGATCACGGGAGATTGGGAGCTGCGGGGTGACACCGGGTAGCCGTGAGAGGGGGGTCGTTTGGAGAGACAGCGCGCTCAATACAAATTTTCAGATTTATAACCTACATATTTGTTCAGAGAACAGTTTGTTTAGTAGCTGCAATTGCTTGCTTTAGCACTGCTGAAATGCCAATCAGGCTCCTCAACTGGCAGCCCATGGGTGCAGTGTGGCCAGTGGACTTCATGTTAGCTGCATAAGCAACTAGTATGAAATGAAGAGCAATTTTACACCTGTTAAAATAATGTAAATATATAGGGTACACGTAAAATATGCTTACAAAATGTTGAAATGCAATAATCCAAGTCTTTAAATGTATCTAAAATTATATTACAATAAGCTTGAGGCCCTTCTACTCCTACATTTTTGGGGTCTAGCCCCATTTGAGAAGTAGTGGAAGAGCCCTGCTGTATGCATTAGGGAAGTGTGGCTCACCTATTTTGTAGTGGATGCTTAATGTAGTTCTCAGGGCTCACAACCTCCTGCCCAGTCTCAGTTTTTTCCTCGTCTGTAGGTTGGGGATTGTCAGTGGTTTCCTGCATAGAACAAAAAGAAGAAAAGATGCATATGCAAGAATTACAATTCAATCAACATTTTCAAACTGTAGTAGGCAGGAAATCAAGTTACAATTGTAACAGCGATTGATGGTACAAATGCCAAAATAGACCTAGTATTTCTATTAAACCTAATGCAACGTTTTTGGCAAACCTACAATCTGTCTTATATCGTTACAGAAAAAGCTAAAATATTGGTCTTCCGTTACCAAATCAAAAACTACCACATAAGGTAGAAACAAATGCTTACTATGTAGATTGGTCAGTTATAAAATTACCATTTATTGCTGAAAGCAATTTTTTTCCATTTATACAAATACATTTTCTAACATTGTTGGTGGCCGCTTTAGACAGACCAAGTGGCAACGATGAGCATCATTACTTCACACACAAAAATAAATAAATAAAAAGGGATGATTGTAGCTCAAATTGATAAAGATCACAAGAAAGGCAACTGAATGGATTTGTGGGATCAGGTGATAGAAGTCTGATCTAAAATTGCCACAAAGCAGGCTACATACCAGGTACACGCAAAAGTTATAGCAAGTAAAGAAAAGTGAGAAAAACAAACCCTGCTACACAATGAGCAGTCACATCTCAGGCAGGTGCAAAAACCGGGCTGTTCAGATACATGGCTCTAACCATGCAGTACATTACTCATGAACTCAGGGAAGCTGCATATTGCAAAATGTATGTTTAATATTTTTGTTATACCCGTAGTACAAAAACACTACAATGGTCCCGTCTTGTACAGACTTTTAGGAAGAGACCAATTTACCTCAGTCTCAGACAGCTCAAGTGGCAGAGAATAAATCCCCTAAGTAGCTAAAGACACCCCAACAAAGTTCAAAACAACACACATTCCTATTAAGCTCAGACTCCAAAACCCACCACACACACACCGAAAGGAGTGCTACTGAGCGTGGCAAATGTATACAACCAAAGTTGGAGTTAGAGCTTGCTGGGAATGTGTGTGTTAATTTAATTTCTAACTGGCAACAGTTGTTTGGAGGTAGATGGCCCCTCCTACCAGAGCTCACCCCTCCCCCCACCTTTTTAACTTAGGAGGTTCTCTCATTTTGCTGTGTGGACAAGACCCACTGAGATTGTTTCCCCTCATACAGAGGTAAAAGGAAAGGTTGACAGTTTAGTGTTGGGACCTGCAAATTTGGTTATACCTTGACGTTGGTATGCAGGCTTATGATGCTTTGGCCAAAGGGTTTAACTAAATAACCAAGAAAACGTTATTATTGAAGTATTTGTACTTTATACCATATATGTTTTGTCAATTGGATTTAGCATTGGGCACCCCTGCCTTTTGTTGTATAAAGTTCAAAACTAGTCAGACACAGGGACAATGTCATATTGTCTAGAACAAGTGTTTGAACTTCCCTATGCTAAACACATAAATTAGCATCTTCTGTTTACTCACAGAATATTCAATTACACTCCCATTGGCAGATTTAGCATTGGCATCTTAAGAGTGCTGCATCTTAAAGTGACCATCTTTAAGTGAGAATATATAGTTAGACCATAGTTTATATAGTGTATTTACAGTTGTGGGAAAAATAAAGTACACCCTCTTTGAATGCCATGGTTTTTCATATCAGGACATAATCATCTGTTCCTTAGCATGTCTAAAAATTAGGTAAATACAACCTCAGATGAACAACAACAACACGACATTACACCGTGTCATGATTTAACAAAAATAAAGCCAAAATGAAGGTGTGAAAAACTAAGTACACCCTTATTGCTTCCATTGGAATTAATATGCTAAGTAGCAGACAGGCGCTGCTAATCAAATGCCCTTGATTAATTGATCAGCAGCAAGTGTGACCACCTCTATAAAAGCCAAAGTTTTATCAGTTGGCTGGTCTGGAGCATTCAGGTGTGTGTTAACACAATGCCAAAGGTAACTTACATATATATGTATACATGTACCCACACTTGGCGCTTATGTAAACAAAATGCCCCCCCCCCCCCCAGCATTGAGCATGCTGGAAAGTTAATTTTTTTGTTTACATAAGCGCGGAAGCGCGTGTGCCCGCGCGGGGACATAGATATATATGTAAGTAACATGCGTCCCCGCTCAGTACTTGCGGGGACGCAGCCTTAGTCTACACACTCACTTGGCTCAGCTTCATGCAACATTACCTACCTCTGTGATAATGAACTTGCTATGTACCTCAACTTTGTTCTTTCTTGTGGCCTCATGAGAATGTTACTCTCTATCCTCCCTCCTGGCCTACACCCAACATCACCATACACCCTGAATTACTCAAAAGCCTTGTACCATCTACTGAATGTTGGTGGAGAACTCTGAAAAACAGCGTGGAGGACAACTTTAACCAGCCCAGTACCTGCTGTGACGGCCGTGGAGCGGATGCTGTAGCTGTGAATATCTTGTCTGACCCTATGACCCAGTGTGGTCTGAATGCTCTCAAACAAAGGCACTTATGTAAGTGAAATACTTTGTGTTTTTAAAAATTAAAAACAGTATTATACTATTTTGCTTTCCCCTTTTTTTTGGATTTCCCCCCCTCTATATGGATCTGGAGTACCTGTCTGGAGACATAAGTTGGTAACTTTGAATAACCACAACGCTTTCATTTCATGTTAAACACGTGAGTGCAAATTTTATAGAACTTCCAGCATTGAAGCTATTTTGTTGGAGTAGACAATATTGCACTATTTTGTGTTTTCAATTTCTTTTTCATGTCCTGATGTGATTTGCGCACCTGTTTCTCCTTCGTTTGCTGATTGAATTTGGTTTGAATTCTACGTCAGGAGCTGCACTCATTAAGGATAGTATATCATCTGTGTCACTTTTGATTTATTTGTGATATTATTTGCGCTTGTTTTTCTATTTCACTACCATCTACTGAATGTTGGTGGAGAACTCTGAAAAACAGCACACCAACACCACCGCTCACTCTAATGGCAAACATCACAAATTTACAACTTCCATACTACAGTACTCAAATTTCTACTCATAGCATAACTCTTTAGCAGGTGATATTTAACTTAACCCAGGCCATCCCTTCTCAACTCTGTCCCATACCCCTGAGAATACCTCTTTCAAATTCCAAAAAGGTCTGTCACACATATAAATATCCAGAGCCTGCAACCCAAACTGGATGAACTAAGGGCATGATGTCTTATGCATAAACCCAAAGCCATCGTACTCACAGAAACATGGCTAATCCCCAAGACCCGCAATGCAAATATTGCCATTCAGGGATACTCAATTTCTAGGAAATATAGGTCAAAAAGAGGAGGAGGGGTGTTCTTTTATTATTGCAGACACCTTACAATTTACACTGTTAAATTGTCCCCCAAGCACATCCTTTTGAAATCCTAGTTGGCAAAATCTGCCTCCCCTTTTCTAAGCCCTTCTTGGTTGCTGGCATCTACCGTCCCCATAAAGCCCCTGTATAGTCCCTGACTGATATCACCTAGTTTCTTGTCTCCATTTCCTCTCTGAATGATTCTGCGCTCGACTATTTCCAATCCGAGTTTTTAAAACTCTGTTATACCCATACTCCATTACACAGAATAAGAGACGAGGGGGCAACCTTCCGTGGGTTACAACTGACCTTATAGCTCTCTACCATTTCAGGGATACCTTGTGGGAAAGCTACAAAGTATGTCACTACCAAGGATCTTAATCACTACAGATGCATGCGGAACTTGTTCACAAGGCAAACAAGACACGCAAAAGCACAACATTACTCTGACAATCTCCACCAGAATACATCAAACCCAGCTAACTTCTGGAAGGTTATCAACAATATATTCCAGCCTTCTAACCATCAACAACCAAGTAATATCACCAAGGGGGATATTAGTCTGACAAATCCCACTGACATTGCAAATGCATTCAATGATTACTTGGGGTGTGCTACTAACTTATTGGTGAAACGCAATCCAAACCACAAACATGAACCTCATTCTGAGAATACCCCTATAGCCCCACCCCCTCCCAACACTGCTCACAATTTTCAATTTGTCCCAGTATCCGAAGGAGATTACACAAGCGCTCCTCAAATTAAAACCAAGCAGCCAATGTGGACCTGATTTACTGCAATCCAAGTTCCTAAGACTTGGTGCCCCATCCATTGTCAAACCAATTGCTCCCATAGTCAACTCTATTCTGTCTGCAGGCCATATCCTTAAGACCTGGAAAACTGTCAGAGTTGTCCCTATCTTCAAAAGTGGGGACAAAAACACTGTCTCAAACTAGTGGCCAATCTCTCTTCTCCTAATAATATCCAAAGTCATGGAAAAATGTGTCCACTCCCAACTAAGCGATTACTATACCAAGATAAATTTCCCTAGCCAATTCCAACCTGGCTTTCGCCCCAAACACTCCACCGTAACTACCCTGCTAAAAGTTTGCAATGAAATTCAGTGTGGAATGGAACGGGGACAACACACTGGTACAATATTCCTAGATTTTGCAAAGGCTTTTGATACTGTTCATCATGTTAGCGCAGCGCAAACTTTGAGCTGCGGAACCCTTCCTGGGAGCCGCAGCGTTCGCGCCCCCCTCTGCCGATGGCTCGGCGTCAAATGACGTGTGTTATGTGACATCACCCCACCGCGTCATTTGACGCGCATTGCCATGGAGACGCCACGACCCCGCTGCGTAATTAGACGCCGTGTCGCCGGAGACCCGGCTGGCTGCAGATAAGTGAGTTAGAGGCCTCACCCGGCATTTAATTTAAATGCCATGGGGAAGAGCGCAGGGCCTCTGTAACCGCCCGCTCCACCCCAGCAAAATCTCACGCCCCCCAGTTTGCGCACCGCTGGATCATGTTATCTTTCTTAACCTCCGGTGCTCTGGTATAGGGAAGCATGCTTTAAACTGGCTTCATTCCTTACTATCCAGGTAGATCCCAACATGTGTCTCATGCTCTAACTCCAACCCCTTGGATATCCCCTGCGGTGTTCATCAATGATCTTCCTACAGCTTGTAAGGAAGCTTCAATACACGTACTCAAGATGACACAATCTTGTATCCACACAGCTATAGCCTCTCCGATCTTTAACACATACTTCAATCTGACTTTGAGACTTGAAAATTGGATTTCCCAAGACAAACTACATACTGACAAGACTAACAATGGTACTTGGGACCAAGGATACATTTTTAAAGCTTCCAGTGACTGAGCTCCAGATCAGAACCAACGCAACACCACCCTAACTCCTGTTACTAGTTTTAAATATTTGGGCATATGGTTTGACTCCCATTTAACATGTGGGATGCACATGGATACCGACATACAAAACCTATGCCAAACAAGGTGTACTTTACAGGAACAAATCCTCCCTAAGTCTGCTAGTCAGAAAGCATATCGCACGGGAGATGCCAATGCCAATTATTGACTATGGGGACATAGTATATGGCTCGGCACTACAAACCCACCTTCGCAAACTTGATACCCTGTACAATTCAATATGCTTTTTTGTTCTCCACTGCAACAACACACATCACTGCAAAATGATCAAAGAACTAGATTGGTCATCACTTGAGTCTAGGCGCAAAGTTCACCTTTCCTGTCTTGCCTTCAAATACTTTCTGGGCAAGCTACATATCTATCTGAACAAGCTCCTCACCCCTACCACATGCAGCACCTATCTGAGATGTGACTCCAAAAGACTGTTCAGCAAAGTATCCAGCCGCTCCTTTTACTGTGCACCTCACAACTGGAACAATCTACCGGAGACTCTCAAATCCACCACCAGTCTAAATTCTTTCAAAACTAAAGCTGTCTCACATTTTAATCTGGTCTGTAACGTTTACACATAAAAAAATGGATATCTATCTATATATCTAATCTATCTCTATATCTATCTATATCTGTGCATGCAATGTATTGTATATAATGTATACCCTGCTCACTTATGTAACTATGTATTGTAACCATGTATTAGGCATCTTAAATCTAAGCCCAGGACATACTTGAAAACGAGAGGTAACTAACTCAATGTATTACTTCCTGGTAAAACATTTTTATAAATAAATAAAATTTAGCCAAGCAAACTTGTAATCTAATGATTCAGATTGCCAATTCCACTGCTCCTCTAACTGTGTTAACCCCAATTAAGTAGCTCATTCCTGAAGTAGTTGACCTACTGTTTTTGGTAAAAGTAAATAACATGGCAAGCAATGAACTTTGGAGTATAATTACATTAACAAAATATGACAAAAACACTGCCCACTCTGGTGAAAATATCATACAATCCAATTCCATCGCTACCACAGATACCGAGAGAATAGAAACATCCAAGTCCCAATGTCCTCTGTGTAACCTGCACTATTCGTTATGCCCTTTACCTTTGTGCCGAAGAGTGCACGTCTGCATTTTAATACATCAATATCAGTTTCAAATGCATCAGGACCCTGTGCCAGAGCACACTACATGCTGTCTATTCCTGTAACGAGGTGTTCAGGAACGTTCCCAATTAACACTACAAACACATGGAGCGCTCTCCATTTTTTGCTTTTAAATTTTGTGGAAAACGGGCTTCAATTAGGTGATTTTACAAAACTTTCATAGAGTTTTAAGTTGGCACAAAACTGTGAACCACTTCACAATGACTTGACTGGTAAACCAGACATGTCACAAAACCCAAATGACATCCCCAGTGCAGGAAAGCTAGCAAATTAGGAAACAGGAGCAAAACTGACACATGTGATCACAAGACATGGCAGCATTAGCTCAGAAACCAGCTTAGTGATTGGGTCCATAAACATTAAATGCATGTTTAATGTATTGTTTGGAATATGTACCCTACAACACTTGAAGCTATGCATGGAAACCTTTTCTGGCAATAATGCAGACATTAGTAGATTGCCCATCAACTATAATAGGATATCATGTTAATGCCTTTAGCTTATTCAGTTGTCATGTTTGCATGATGGGTGGTTTTATTATCTGGACATAGACTTTAGCAATGAGATTAGCATTGCAATGAAAGGAAACAGGTTTTTGGGGGTGCCAAAAGACAATTACCCGACAAGTTATTGAGGAACCAACCAGGAGAGGGGCAATACTGAACCTAATAATATCAAACACTGTAGAAGTAATAACACATTCCAGTACGGGAACATTTGGGAAACAGTGATCATAACATGGTCTCATTTGAAAATAAATAAATAAAAAAAAAAAAAAACATTACAGTATACGGGTTCAACAAAGACTTTACATTTTAGAAAGGCAGCTTTTAATAAATTTAGGAGTAATCTACAAGAAAGACATTGGAATAATCTTTTTGCAGGGGAAAAATGTGGAAGATAAATGGGCAGTCTTTAAAACATTGTTTGAAGAGAACACCATCAATGTTCAATGTTTACCCTTGGGTAATAAATATTTAAAAAAAAACATGTCAACCAATGTGGCTAAATAAACAGGTAGGGGAGGAAATGGAAAAGAAGAGGCAGGCGTTTAGATTCTTGAAGTCAGAAGGGACGGAGGCATCATATAAGAATAATAAAGAATGAAAAGGGGGGGGGATATAAGATTGCTATAGAAAATAAGATCAATCCTAAAAAGTTATTTAAGTACATTAAACGAGAAAATAAAATATTCCCCTTCTGAGATATCATTGGATAATATGTCACTGGGGTTTTTTGTTTCCTTCCTCTGGATCAATATACTGTCAGTACGGATATAGGATAAAGTATCTGTCGTCTAAATCTAGCAAAAGTTGAAATTGATGATGTATGTCTTTTCAACCTCATCTACTAAATGGATTTAAAAAAACAAAACACGTAATATATTGCTTGGTCTACATCCTTTAATAATAATCTTTTGCTCATTTAAATCCAAAAGGACTATTTTTGGGCTCCAATTGAACCTAGTAACATTTGGGAAGCGATTAACTGCATTTTGGGATACATTTTGCTGCATTGGTGTTTTTTTTTTTTTCATTTTAAGTTCCCTACATAATTTTTTTTATTAAAAATGGGACCAGGGACTCCGGAGACAAGACTTTAAATTATTCCTGGCGGCGAAAGCGTGTTGAGGTGTAGTGTCATGGTTTTTGGGAGAGATTGCTCATTTTTCATCGAGTCAGCTACATAGCTCATGTTATGACCCCTTACAAAACCCACGAGTCACATTCAAACAGGTATGTCCATCTGGGCAGTATGTGATTAAAAGCTAAGTGGAGCACGTTCATTTTCTTTTTACCGGCAGGAGCCAAGAGACTTCTATAGTGTCTGCCCATGCTACAATTGATCTTTTCACTGAATAATCTGTACAACTCACCTTTAAATAAAAAAGTCTAGACTCTTGCTCTAGTTAATGCCTTTCTATAACTACCATACCTCCATTGCTTATATATCTGATGTACATGCTTTGGGAATGCCTAGCCAAGCAAATACACAGCAAAAAAACATGGGGTGCTAAATTGTGGAGGCTTAAGGAAAGAAAAAGCCATTGAGGCAACAGCTTTGGAGCAGCAATCAGCTCTATTCAACGTAATAAAAAAAAATAAAAATAAGAAAAGGGTATTTTTACTATTGTTATGAGAGATTATGTACTCGCATCTATCTGGTGCTTCAGCGGTTAATGGTGCAACAATGTATTGGGTTTATGACAGGTCAAGACACTTTCTGGGTCTGTGCAGTGGGGGGGGCCTTCAAAGAGAAATTAATTGAGGGGGCTATCATGGATAGCCCACTAAAAGTGACACATGAAGTTTAGAGGGTTGTAAACGCTAACCAGATACTATTCTGTCAGCCTCAAAGAAACCTCAAGGTTTGTGAAAAATTACTGGTGCATTCCAGAGCAGTGACACAGTTGAAGGACTTTTTTTTAAATGAGAATATCCTGTGACGTCATCTGCTGTACATGCTTAGAGTCCCATTTATGTGTTCGTGGCACAGAGGGGCATGTACTGACACCATACACTGCACATTTGTCACTCAAATTTAGGATTAAGATGGTCATGATTAGTCTTTGCATTGGTCATGAGTGCCAGAATCTGTTAATATGACTCACGTATGTCTAAAAATTAGAGAAGGGAAGTTATGAGTGCGGTTATACAATTAAGCATGGTTTAAATGTAGTTTGTAGCAGTTTCTTTACTCCATCATAAAAGTGTCAATCTCGCAACTGATTTACGACAGGGGTGAGTTTATGTTGTTTCAATGGGGGAAAAATAGGATACAAGTCTGAACAAGGTTTATGAAAACCAGATTTCTTTGGGTTAAACGCATGATTTCTCACCATTACTACGCCAGTGGCCTCTGTGAGAAAACCTATGACATATGGTAATGTACTGTAGAGGGATTTCTATTATATGTGTTTTATCCTGTTTTAAGAAACGGTCCTGCATTTACTGTACACTGTATGTTCTTGTACTCCTTTTTCTTTAATCCAAGCAGTGTATTTTTATATAAATTAAATGTTTTTAAAAGTGATGTTTTGGGCTCTGAATGAACTTTTGCATACTCATGAGTATTTACATTTTGGGACACATTTTGCTACAACAGATTTTGGTGTGTTAAGTGCATACTTTTTTCTATCAAACAGGGACCAGAGACCCTGGCAGATTTATTCATTACATATTTTTGCATCTCTTGGGTGGTGGCAGTGTATAGATATGATTGCAATTGAGTAAGGATTTAATATTAATTGAAAGTACCTTGCGGAGAAGAAAGGCGCGTTGGCTTAAGTAGCCGTGTGTATTAACCCTGGCTGCATATCTAAGTCACGTGCTCACTTGTGTGCTGTTAGTGACAGATGGTATATGGGGACGGATTGAGGGGAGATATTGTTCGAGTGACCTTTGCGAAGGTGAAAAGTGGGACAGCTTGCGAGCTGTTAATTAACCCGTGTCCCGTATGCAGATCACGTGCTCACAGGTGTGCCGGACGTGACTGCCTTTATCAATATTTTGCCAGTTTGGTGTTTATTTTAAGCTAGCCCGCCATTTTAAATTCTGGAAATATCCGTTGCTGATAATTTGCTTCCTATGAATGTTAAAATAGCAGCGCCCATTAACAATTGAGGTTGCCACAGTAACACAAACAGGTGAAAACTCAGCAAAAAAAAAGTTTTGAAAACAATGTTAGAAATAGAGCACACGATCTGCAAGGCCATAGTGCAGGCATAAGGCGCCGCTCGCCCCTGCTGCAGAGGCGATCCGTGCACTGTGGGATGAGGAGACGCGACAGGAGGCGTGGCCGTGACATCAGGGAGCTGGTTCGTGCGCTCTATTGCCTGCCTCAGAGGTACGGCCTTTTGTTCGCGCGACTATGGAAACGGTCTACGGTTACGTTAGGACTGTGGTGGGGTTGCAGTAATGCACACTTATCTTAATTGCCAACTCTCGTAATTGAAATAAATATAATATTACACTGTACAAATGCAGTGTTGAAAAAATTACCACTTTAAATAGTAAGTAAATGCAACTTTTATATGCAAATTGACAAGTTCCCATTATAATAGCTTTGGAGCAGTCAGGGTCCTTTATGGAAGCTAGTTCTACAGAAAGTTTGCATTTGTAATGAACAGTGGGTATACTTTTATCAATGCAGAGGAAGCCTAAACTGTTGCATAACAAAAGAATCTGCAGAGATTGCCTTGCTGTACAAACCTAAAAATACTGATCTGCTTGACAACATCTACCAATGCAGACTTTACTGTTTCTACACAATGATTTCACCTACAGCACACTTTTGAAACCATCTAGAATGGTCTTTTATTACAACCAGCAAGAGCGCAACAATTTTCTGACACTGGTCAGAAACAGATTCTGATGGAAAGGATGACAGACATTAAATCTACTGCAAGTGACAGAAAAATTAACAGCTTCATGCTGCTACAAGAAACACTAGTACTCAAATAATGACAGCAGAATCAACATGAACCAGAATTATGTATTAATACCTGAAAAGAATTTGGCAGTGAAATTAGGAAACAAACTATCCTCAGAACTTGCTTGGTAGAAAGGGTCTAATTTCCAATTCCTAAGCAATGAAAAGGGCTGAGCACACCTAATTTTTTTTAATGTCACTATGAAAGAAGTCCATTCAGCAGTCTTATCTTTTGCAACATTTGCCTCAAATAGGTATGGGCACATAAGTGTACCAAAACAAGTAACATAACGGTGGCAGCATGCCAAAAATCAACTTTCTATCATGTCTGATGTAGTTATGCAACTGTGTCTGAGGTGATCACAATACCTTTTACAGTATACAGTTTCACCCTCTACAATAATTCTCTTATTCTATTGAAAAGTGAAATAAAAGGTGAAAACATCAGGAAGTCTGTTCTGCTCAAGTTTATGTTCGAGTCCTATTGTAGTCCAAGTGTATAATGAAAGTCAGTGCTGATTCATCTCAACCACTGAATAGGTCACCTGCGAGAAGACAAACACACGGTGTGTCAAGATGGACATGTTAAATAAACTGTGTCATGCTAAAAACAGCACGTGGGTAGCTTACTGGAGAGATCAATATAAAAGTGGAAACTAAAGCACAGGACAATGTACATCTCCACTCTTGGATATCAAATGTACTCTAATATCATGGCAAAGTATTAAGATAGGACAGGCTGCCTGGCACATGGAATATATCAAGAACCATGTGTAGTAAAACACGACAGAAAGCAGTGGCTTCTGCATACAGAATATATTGTAAAGGGATTCTCAGTAATTACAAACCATATTTCAAATAATGTTTTAAAAATAGATTTTAAATTCAACCAGACAAATCAAATTATGGCGAGTAAAGAAGTTAGTATAGACAAATAGGTGAACCCCCGCAGCTGTCTGAAGGCGGTTGGTGTAGGTGCTCCCTAGGTAGGTATCAGTAATCAGACGAACAAAGAGCAGAAACCTAGAATGGCCCTCTGAACACCTGAAGGGTGATATGATGGACACGTTAAAACTTATACTTTATTATCCAAATTAAAATAGTGGGTATGAAAACGATAATTAAACGCTCTGATCCTATAAGTATGAACACTCAGTTAGGTGTTCTGGATCAAACTCAAATACTCTGCACTTAAACACTAAATTGTGTACTGCAGTATGAACAAGAGGGTGTGATAGACCACTGTTCAGTGTGAACCAGGGTGCCGCTAAAGAACTCTACTGTATTAGTGTGTGCTAGTATAGAGACCCTGAGATGATAATATATAGCAAATTGACATGAAGAGGTGGACCCTAGCCAGGTCTGCCAGTGTGCTGAATGGCAAGGTATCTGACTAGATAATGCGGGTCCAGGCCACATGTAGATATGACATAATGATGTAAAGTCAAGATGCTAAAGGTATAAATGACCTGAATATCAGGGTCTAAACAGTCTAGTTCAGTTCCACTGGGTGTGTGATAAACCCTAAGTAAGGTGAAGCTGAGTTAAAAGAATCTCAAAAATTGGTCCCATTCCAACTAAATGTGGAAGTGAAATACTAGATAAACACTTAATGCACCAGTAGGCTTGAACAGGCAAAAACTCAGTGTAGAGTCTGTTCAGAAACCCCTCAGGTGGAGACAAGTCTGCAGATACTATGGTTGCGTTACAGAAATCCAAAAGGTGATTAGTATCTGTATGGTAAACGGTACTGACCCAACACCAGCTCTGTTGTCAGAGCTGGTCTCTAAAGGATCAGTACTATATGAGAGGTAAAAAGGTATGCGAACATAGTAACGGTGTATTAATATACAGCTGACTAAAGTCATACCCCTATAGCTAGGCACGTCAACTTTTGCCAAAATGGGAACCCTGACTATCAAGTTTACTGGCATTGATAAATACTCCCCTGGGATTAAGTAAGCAGTCAAAGTAAGCAGAGTACATTACACAAAAGACTGTTCACACTGCCCCGGTCAGTCTCCGGTTATGTGCACCTCACGACAGGAACAACCCAGAGACTCATTGCCACCTGCAGTTTAAATAATTTCAAGAATTCAGCGCTCTCTCATGGTAATCTGGTCTGTCACTGCTTCATACGCCCATAATCACATTACCCTTAATGGTCCATGAAATGTCTGTAAATTGAAGAATAACTTCTGTTCATTTAATTGATTCCCTTGTTTAACCAATGTCTGTTCTGGACTGAAAGTTTAAACATGATAGGGGAGTTTACAATCTAACCCAATTTCTAACATACTTCCAAAGTTTCAAGTTGTCAACCCATTGATAACTTCCGGGGCGGGAGACCGGAGCTGCGCAGGAAGGGGGGGGGGAGCGGAGAGAGAGGGGGAGAGGAGAAAGAGAGAGGGGGAGCGGAGAAAGAGACAGGGGGAGTGAAGAGAGCGCAACATTTTAATCCCAGGCAACGCCGGGTCTCTCAGCTAGTCAATGATAAATTACAATGATCAGGAGCAAACTAAATTATATATGATACCACCAAAAAAACTGTAGACGCAATTGGCAGCTAAAGGTATACATCAAGGCACCCATATAACCGTGTACTTTATATGAAACTATGTAACAACTCCTATACTACAGGACCAGTTTCAATATTTAGAACGTGTGCAACAAATCCAACTAAAAAGAACACGTAAAAAAACTTAAAACCATAACAGTGCAATGAATAGGGCAAAAACTTGATGTGAATTCCTGTTGCGTGCCAACAGATGATGCAAGTTAGATTTACAGAACATACAGAAGGACCCAATTAAAGGTTCACAAAATCCAATCTTATTTTAGATACCCAAGCCTTAAAACTGACTCAGGGATAAAAAAAAAAAGTTAATACAAGTGTAATGAAATATGCTTGTAAGAGTCAGCAGGGTGACTCAGTCAAAAGTGACAATTACAAAAATGATGATGACCCGACTCCAGGAGAAACAGTTTACCCTACTAATCTACATGTACTGCCCCACACCCCTGGAATGCCCTCCCCCTCAATATCCAACTAGCACCCTCTCTATCCACCTTTAAACACACCTGCTTAACGAAGTATACTAGTAACTCCGTGGCTCATACTATACACCTCATACATAAACCTTGGCCCCTTGCAGAAAGCCCTCCTACTGTGTCTGTATGTTCTTCCTACCAACAAATTAGATTGTAAGCTGTTCAGAGAAGGGACTTCCTTTCCTAAATGTTACTTTTATGTCTGAAGTACTTCTTCCCATTATGTTTTGTTATTGATATGATTATCCCGTGTATTACTGCTGTGAAGCGTTATGTACATTAAGGGCGCTATATAAAGACATGTATACATGTATGGTACAAAAGATAGTCATGCTCTGTCCTGCAATATACTCACCCTCACCTAAGGAACAAAGGCTGGGGATTCGTCAAGCTGCAATGAGTGGCATCTCATCTGAATCCCATGGTAATTGGCATTCACCACTGGATCAGACAGCGATACTATGCATTGCGGCTTGAATCTCGGCCAAAGTTTAGAGTAATTTCATTTTTTTTAGGCCAAGGGAAAGAAAATGGTCAAACCTGAAAAATTGTCAGTAGAGTTGATCCAATTAGTGAATATTTTCAAATGATCGTTCTCTAGTAAAGATTTTTTTTGTTTGTTAAATAAGCCCATGCTATAAGGATATCGAAACTATACCCAGTATCACTTTGGGTGAGGTTAATTAACAGAGGAATCCAGTAATCTTGTAACTGTTAGATGTGTCCAGTACCCAAATTAATTATGTAATGTCTATAGATTATGTATCGGTTACATGGCCTAAAATTATTGAGATAATTAAGCAAAAGTAGCACAAAAGTTGTGAAGTGTCGATATTAGATACAAACAGCTGTAGGTTCATTTCCCCAAAAGATTGTATTGCAGAAATAACCATATAGCTCAGCAAAGGATATTAAAAAAGGCAAATTTAAACTGATTTTACTCTGCATTCCATTGTTAACTTTCCTATGTACAACTGGACGCTACAACTTGCAGACCATGGGCCAAATCAAGCCCATGAATAGCCATGGAGGGGGGCCCTTGACGTTTAAGTTAAAAGGTTAACACAAACGCATTTGTAAGTATATATGGTACAAACTAACAAATGCTAGAGTATAAGCATATTTGTAACCATTGTTAAATATCATTGAAATACAATATATAGTGTCCTCAGTCCTTTTTTTCCCACAAACTTTTTGGAAAACGAGCTGAGGAACATAGTATAAAGTCCTCAAACATGGAACACTGGATAATTCGATGTCAATAATGGAAACACATTGCATAGGAAGAGACACCTGCCCACAAATCTACTTTTCTGTATGATGCACAGTATAAACATTTTCTGATACTTAAAAAAAAAATCCAGATTTAAAAATAAATTAACCTTCTCCCCCCACCTTTATTAAAATGTCTTGCTATAGGGCACTTCAAATTTTGCGCCCTGACTTTACAATGCCCTCACCTCCTCAGAACTGACATAACTACACGATCCCTGGACAGGTAACAGACAGCTGCGCGGTGCCAGTGCAGGGACACCTCGTGTTCCACCTGCATCATTCGGATTCCAGCGGGGCTTGTGACGTCACAGTGCGGGTTAGAACCCGACACCCACCGAGAGCGGGCAGAGCCTGGCTCCATCTCACCCCTCTGGTGACGGGGCAAGAGGGGGTGACAGCGGGGCCGGGGCATGCATGCGAGCAGCACGAGGAGGAAGTTGGCCACAGCGCATGGAAGGCGCCGTCTGAATGAGCGAGAGCCAGCGTGAGAGGAGGAGGAGGAGGAAGGAGAGAAGAGACGAAACTAGTGAATCGCGTACTTTTCCTGGCACGGGGAGGAGTGCAGCACACTGTGAGGCAAAGTACGCATTCCTGCAAGCAACTAAGGCCAGAAAAGTGTGTGTGTGTGTGTATTATATCGGCGCAATATAAGTTTTCTATCAGCAATAAGGGATCCCAGCTCGGTGGCCACACTCTGCCTCCATTTCCTCACACCCTGGCCAGGGGTTGGCGGAGTCCGCCGTTTCCCTTCACAAAAAAAGCCACATGCTTTCACTACTGGTGCGTCCTCGCGGCAGCTGGCGGCCGTTACAGCCGCGTGCCGCCTCTCACACTCAATAATGGAGACAGGAGGGGGGGTGCACGCGCGTCATCATCTGTACGCCAAGAGCGCGACCTCTCCGCTAACCGCCACAGACTCCGGAGCATGAGCTCCGGGCGAGGTGGCGGAGAGCCGCCGTCTATCCATCACGTGACGGTAGTGCGGCCGACTGACTGCAAGAGACACGCCGCCTTCTCTCCGCCGCCTCCCCCTCTCCCGCACCGCCGGCGGGTTAAGGTGAGCTCAGCCCGCTGCCTGCAACCGTCTCTCATTCCCCGTTCTCCCTCCCGCCCATGTTTAAAACCCGAGTAACGCAGGCACACTCACCGGTTCCACGGCCGCCATTTTAGATGGATGTGACTGCACAGCCGCCGCTGGCAGGAAAGAAGAAGAAGGAAAAAAAAACCATTCAAACCCGGTTGGTTTGCGGCGTGGCACGTGACGTCTGGCAGCCGCTGGGCCTGCGCCGCGCTGCTGCTCCTCCCACCCGCTGAGCCAGGGCGGCGCGGGGGATGCTGGGAGTTGTAGTTCAGAGTGCGTATAGTGACCCGGTTCCAATTGGGAGAGGCAGGTGACGTCACTATAGTGGGCGGGGCCCCGTGGGGTTATTAGTTCTATGAAGGGCACAGGGCGGCGTCCAGTAAAGATGCAGTCCCATTTATCACCATGTGCTGGGAGTACTATACAGAGGTGACAGCACACAGCCATGCTGCATATTCTATACAATATCTGTTGTATATGGGTTTTATTATTATAATTATTTTTTTTTAGAGAAAGATCACTGCGGATCCCCAAATAAACATGATTAGTACAATTTAGGGATGGAAGTAAAAAAAAAAAAAAATAGAGGGCATCTGTTTATGGCAAAATTGTATGCATGATATTTCATGTTCCTAGAGGCAATGGTGTGGCCATATTCTTCCATTGTATGTCTATATACATATGTAGTTTCATGTCTCCTCCTTGGAGTATTATGTCACAACATACCCATTGAATCCATGGAACATCTGTGGTATTTTGAGGCATACCGGAGCATGTTGAGTTATCTCAGGGAGCAATGCTACTCCTGTATTTACCCAACATTTCTTACGAACTAGTGCACCGTCTTCCTCCTGCCTTTGCCTTCAAACTTCTTCCGCATGTTTAACTTTTGAGATTCCCATGCCCTCCCAAGAGGACATTTACTATGGTCTGTTGTGGGATAAAGTGATAGGACAAGGAGTAAATGCTACACAACATAATATAATAAAGAGATTGATACAGTTACCGGTGCTCCCATCAATGTACGATCGGCTGCGTCCAATCCACAGCATACAGGAGGGATAGAAGATGGGGCACACGAATTTAAAAAAATAATAATTTATTAAAGCATACACAACGTTTCGACCTAATAGGTCTTTGTCAAGTGCAAAAAAGTGACTTCTGTAGTTCTGCTCAATCATGTGCATTAATCCGCACTCAGGTGAAACTGTCCTTACAAAAGTAAAAAAGTAGTCAATGAGCCACATGTAGGTAAATCTCAGACTCGCTTCCCTCATTGTTTTACTTCTTTGGTTCTCAACCATTTTTACATTGTGCACCTCCCTGCTAGAAAATATTTGTTCCGCAAACCCCTAACTAATAAGTTTTATTGTCTACTCATCAGACTATTGCTAACAGAACTGATTGGCCGATCCCAGGCAGCATAGTGTCTTGAGATTGTGGGTGGAATAGAAACTTATTAAGGGCCCCAAACTGCACCTCGGAGTGTGCAGACAGCATGTGTGGTATAGCTGTCAATACTGCAATGTCTTCCAAAGTCACACCCCACAATGCCTTGATGCTGTGCAAAGCAGTGTGAGGAGCAACTTTGGAAGCTCCTTTTATAATTGACAATTATACCACTCACGCTAAAGTGCAGTTTGAGGCCTTACTAAGTGAGCAGTCACCACACAGGCTCAGGAACCCACTACTGTCTGGGATCTGCCATTACAGATTTATTCGGGCAAACCACTTGGAGACACCTTGGGAACCCCCTGTCGGGAATCACTGCCCTAAATTATCACTCTGCTACTTTCAATACTCTTTATTACTCGTTTCTTCAGATTGCAAGTTATCGTCCATTCAAGTTCACCCAAAGACAGTCAATGTGCTTTTGTGAATTTCCATGTACACTCCCAGAAGCCCTTGAGGGAATGGATGCTGCTAATGATTTATTCCAAATGATTTGAACTTGAAGGGACTGTTGCATTGTTTATTTCAACCTTGTCATCTGTGAATATTCTTTGTTCTTAAATATGCAAGTGTTCGAGTTTTAATAAACAGTGAAATGTAGTTACAGAAGCTACAGTCTGGGCTCCTCCATGGTTTGTGGCATCTTGTTCAGGAAAGAGTCATACTTTTACGCAAATTAAGTTCAAGGGTGACATCATAGGTATTGTTTACAGGAGAAGGGGGTAAGATGGTCCGTGGTTCACAGCAACTTCAGCAGCCAACGCATGGATGTCTAAAAAAACTTTATTGATCGCTAGCAGCAAACATCAGGCAACCACTCTAACATGTTTCGTCCAGGCTATGGACTTTTTCAAGGAGAGACTGACACGTGACGCAAATGTAAACACAAACGTTAATAATGGGGGCACGCAGGGATGTCGTCGGGCGGGATAGCTGTGCCTGGTATTCCGGGTGACCTCCGCTGAAAAGTCTAATTCCCTGCTCAAAAAACATAAATCCCCTAAATCTCCCCGCAGCCCCGCAAATCAAAGTGATGCGTATCTAGCTCCCTACACCCCCTCCCCCACTCCCAAATGCCAGATCATGGCTTGCTCTACAACACATCAGGGAAGATGAGTACACTGGCCACTGTGTAGAAATCACTTATATTGTAAGCTCTTTGGGGTAGGGTCTCCTTTTGCCTTATGTCAGGGGTGCGCAAACTTATCTTCATGCCCCCCCCCTTTCTCCTCTCCCTCCGGATCGTGCCCCCCCCCTCCCGCACAGCCCCGGCATCAGGTGACATTATGTTGCCATAGCAACGTGATGTCACATGACCCCGTCGCCGGTTGCCATGGAGACGCGTTGTTGGAACCAAGGTACGTAAACCAGTTACAGAGGCCTCACGCGATCCCCGGCATTTATTTTAAATGCCTTCTGGGAAGTGCGGGGCCTCTGTAACACCCGCGCCCTCCCCCAGACAATCTAGCGGCCCCCCCACTTTGCGCACCGCTGCCTTATGTTGCCATTTACCTGTTGCACTTATCACCATTGTTTGTCATTTATTTACCTTGTATTGTAATTTTGTGAAATGCTGGATACATTGTTGGCGACATATAAATAAAATGATCCAGAAAAAAAACCTCATAGCGCATGGGAAAGAAAACATAACATAGTATATATAGCCTGTAAGGATAATGGGTTATACCTCACTTTGATAGTTCAAACTGACAGAATTTCTTCTTGATAAAGCCTTTCTATGCAATAGATCAGACACTGGTACTGCCGGGCCTCTCCTTCCCAAACACCATCTCAATGTGTTTGAGCAAAATATGTAAAGAGATTTTGCAAAAGGCAACCCATAGTGTAATGCGGTTTAATAGAATATTAAAATCATAAAAAATGCACATTGCACTCACAAATTGATAGTAAATAGTGCGCAGTTTGAGTAGTTTTAACTCAGTGGAACGGAGGCCTGCTCTGCCTGTCTGCCCCGGCATCCAGCGTCCGTGATATCCAGTGCAGAGTGCTTCGTCACGATCTCGTCTCGCAATGTTTCGACAACCCACTGGTTGAATGTCTCTAACTCTGGCGCCGTCTCTCACCCTACGCGGTTTACACAAGCTTCGATAGGGGCGCCGAAAAACATCGCAAGACGAGATCAGGATCCTCACGAGACGCGGAAGCACTCTGCGCTGGATACCATGAACTCTGGATGCCAGGGCAGACAGGCAGAGCAGACCTCCGTTCTGTTCCACTAAAAGTTGAAACTACTCAAACAACGCACTGTCTACTATCAATTTGTGTGTGCAAAGTGCATTTTTTTATTTTCAATTAAATGGAATTACGCTGCGGTTTGCCTTTTGCAAAATCTCTTCTCATATTTCGCTAAGACACACTGATATGGCGTTCTGCGGCGGTGAGGAGAGGCGCAGCAGTACCGATGTTCAATCTATTGGCTATAAACACTTTATCAAGACGAAATTCTGTGAGTTTGGACTATTATCCTTAAAGGCCACACACACTCTCTCTCTCTCTCTCTCTCTCTCTCTCTCTCAGCATGTCAATTGTCACTATTGAATCAACACATTAATTGTGCGCTGTTCTATTTTTCTTCTTTATAAATAAAATGATACATACATTCATTTAAACAGTGTGAGGCCGTGGTCAGTAGAACACCGTGATCAGTTAAGGATTTCTATTATCCGCAGGAACTCTATTTTATATTGGTAATGACGTTACTAATGCATCTTTCATCCTATGGAAATACATATGGGGGTCTATAAATGAAGGCAATTTTGGAATAAATAAATAATAAACACTTGGCTCCTCTCAGCATCATTGTATTTAGGTTAATTGTTCCAGTTCTGTGCAGTATGTGTCAGCTTGCATTTGTGGCATGTTGAAATGTAGGACTTATGAGGACATGACACACAACAGAGTGTATAAAATGCAACACCCCTTTGAGGAAGTAATGATGTAGGTCATGAAATGTGTCAGGGGTGGAGATCATCAAGGCGTCCTCTTAAATAGCCAGTGATATATATTTCCTTAATTGGTAAATCAATAGATAGATTTTTAAAGACTTAAATGTAACGTTTGTTTACTGACGTCCTAGACCAGGGGTGGCCAACTCCAGTCCTCAAGGGCCACAAACAGGTCAGGTTTTCCAAATATCCTTTCTTCAGCACAGGTCATAATGACCGAGGCACAGATTGAGCCACCTGTGCTGAAGCAAGGATATCCTGAAAACCTGACCTGTTGGTGGCTCTTGAGAACTGGAGTTGGCCACTCCTGTCCTAGACAAAGCCAACACAGTATGTGGAGAAAACATTTTTTCTCCGTGAGCAAACGCAGACACAAAGGTACTGTACAAAGTTGAAGGCCAGTAGTTGGCAGTTTATTGTAATATGTAGCGACAGTCGACAATTGAGTAAATTGTGAGTATATAGATATTACAAGTCAAAAACGAGTGAGAAAGTAAAGGGACTATTACACATTTTCAACATTGTCAAAAAATAAGTACTGTACATAATCCTGGTCACGTACAGCACACCTGTGAGCACGTGACCTGTATATGGGACAAGGGTTAATACACAGCTATCTAGCTAGCCCAGTCTTCACCTTCACAAAGGTTTCTCAAATTAACAATATCTCCCCTGAATCCGTCCCCATATACCATCTGTCACGAACAGCAAACAAGTGTGCATGTGTCTTAGATATGCAACCAGGGTTAATACACACGGCTACTCGAGCCAGCTCACCTTTCTCCTGCGCAAGGTACTTTCAATGAGTTAATATTAACCCTTACTCAATTGAAATCGTATCTATCCGCCTCCATCAGACAAGAAATATGCAAAATATGTCATTAATATATATTATATTGACACTGGAGCACACTATATACAGCTACCCCTGATCACATACTAAAGGATATTTATTGCAGGAAAAGAGAGAAAGAAAAAAAGCCCTATTTTCAGGACACATTAAGGACTACAAGATTCCAGAGATCTCACAGTGAAGAAACAGGACGCAGGAGCACCTCCCACATCGAAACGCAGAAGGATGGAGGGCTTACAGCTCATAGAGCGAACACACAGCCCCCACAGCAGTACGAGGGAAGGATAAACTACTCAGGCAAGAAGACTGACGTCACTGTAGATCGACGGGGCGACGATGACGATGCTGGAACGCATGGGCATGCGCAGAAGAGTCCCGTGACGTCACTGGAACGCACAGACCGGAAATGAACACAGGAACCGGAAATGAACTCTCATGGACTGTTATGGCTATGCATGGAGATAGCACTGATCAGGGGAAGCGGACTGGGAGCAGCTGGGGTGATTATGTAACTGTTTTCACTTGTTTTTTCATTTGTTTGATTAATGTTGGAGGGTATATATACTAGGTAGACCCTCATTTGAGTATGCCTTGTCACTTGAAAAAGACCTGTTGGTCGAAACGTCGTGTGGCACAATAAATTCATTATCTTGAAATCCGTGTAGCGCTGGATCTCTCTCCTTTTTCCTCAGTGTACTTTGGAAATTCCAGGCAGGTACTTCCTTGAACCAGCAGCACCGGTAAACTGTATGTATTTGATTATGTATTGTGGTGTGCAGCCTTTACCCCCCTTTACATTGATACTCTGTTCCTGTCATTAGGCTAGCACCCTGGAAATCCCTAGGGATTAATTTAAGGTACTTTACAGATCAATTATTTCTGTGTACCATTGTAATTTTATATGTATATTTTGGAGACGTTGAATTTTCTCCCAGTACATTCCAGTTTCACCGTAGTGTTAGACTGGTTCAAGTGTAAGGCTTTACTTTATGGAAGGCCTAGCCAATCTATCTCTTGGACTTACAAACAAAGCAGAAATCAAAACCTTTAACGAGGAGGAGATTAGTAACATTTTGTTTAAGACTACTCCCGAAGAGGCTTTTGGTCCTGATAGACCAGCCGATTATATTCAAGACTTAGAAAGACTTAAAAAGAAAGAAATAGAATTTTTTGCCCACGGAACAACCTTAAGTGAATACTATAAACAAAAACTTATCCCCAGAGGCTTCAGGATCCGAAACCGTCCCACCATTGGCATAGATAATCCATCATTTTGTGAGAACTGGTGCAAAATACTGAATAAAGCCTCCTTGGATTTAATGGTATTGGTCATAGAGGAAGCAGGGAACCAACTATCTAAGACAAGACATGACATTTTAAAACTTGAGGTCACAATAGAACATACACATCAAAGTGACATTACATTAAAACTCTTGGATGACTTAAAAATAAAACTACGCAAGTTTAAGGAGGACTTAGTCCATTTCAAAAAACAGAAATTCAAAAAAGTAGTGGGAGACTATAAAGAAAATAGTGTTTACATATGGACTAAGCAAGATAAACGCACCAGATCCACAAATAAAGGAAAGGCAAGAAAAAATCCAAAAAGAGGAGAAAATTTCTCCAGTGACCAAGAGGCCAGTTCATCTGCTGATGAGGCACGGGGACAGACACCAGGACCCTCCAACTCCGCTTCTTTTTTAGGAGGAGGGAGAGGAACGGGGAAAAAGGCAAAAGAAAAAAGACAAGGAGGGGGAGACGAATACCAGCGGACACCGCCCGTCTTGAGACCCCGGCAATAAGTAGTGTGCATAGTCTTGTTATCAATCTCTCTGATTACTCACTGTCCAACACAGAATTGGAGGTTTTGTCTAGAGGACCCTCATTTGTACCCACCACTATAGCAAACAGATTTGATTTAGAGGTGGAGCTATTTAAGATGGAGAGAAAACTAAACCTTAAATCTTTTTTTCTCAACGGGACCGGCCAAGCAACAGCAGCAGCCATCAGTAGCCACACAAAATTTGACTGAAGAAACGGTATGTAAATTAAAATCTACGTTTGTACCTCCTGTTAAGAATTCAGCAGTACAAGCATACATGAATTTGGTAAAACATGATATAAACACATATTTTAAGAAAAAACATCGCATACAATACAACCTTAACATCAGTCAAAAGCAATGTTTAAAACATTTAGCCGATAACCCCAAGATCATCCTAAAAAGAGCAGACAAGGGAGGGGCCCTCGTTCTCCAAAATTATGAACAGTATAGGGCAGAAGCCAACAGACAATTAGCAGACACAAACTGCTATGTGAAATTAACACATGATCCCACAAACCCATACCAAGAAGAAATAAAACAAATCTTACAATTGGGTTTGGGTAATACATGGCTAACAGAAAAGGAGGTAGAATTCTTAACAATGGAGCACCCACGCCGACCAGTGCTGTATCTACTACCAAAGATACATAAAAGTCTGCATAATCCCCCAGGTAGACCGATCATATCTGCCACAAGTTCCATCAACCAGCCATTGTCAATGTTTGTAGACACTTTTTTACAACCATTAGTAAGAGAGGGTAGATCGTATATAAAAGACACATTTGATTTTTTAAATAAAATAAGATCAATTGATTTTAAAGATAGAGAAGTATTTCTAGTGACCATGGATGTCACTAGTCTCTATACGGTCATCCCTCATTCAGAAGGTTTAGAAGTGGTTAGGGAAAAATTAGAATTAAGTCACCAAAAAGGACCACCAACTGATTACATCATGCTATTGTTACACTTTATCTTGCACAAAAATTACTTTAAGTTTGAGAACAATTTTTATTTGCAGACCACAGGTACCGCCATGGGGAGCAATGTAGCACCATCCTATGCTAACTTATACATGGCACATTTTGAAGAAAAATACATCTATGACACACAATTCTTTGATAAAATACTCTTCTATTGTCGCTATATAGACGACCTCTTTTTTATCTGGGAGGGAACAGAAAATGAACTTATTGAGTTCTTCACATACTTGGCAGAAATACCTACGCCAATTAGATTTACTAAGAATTGGAGCAAATCTCAAATATCATATTTAGATGTAATGATTACATATGATGGACATGAGGTACACACAGACCTTTTCCGTAAACCTACGGATAGAAATGCTACATTGCATGGGTCTAGTTTTCATCCAGACCCATTAAAAAGGATGTTACCTTATTCGCAAAAAATCAGAGCGGGAAAAATTGTCGACAGGCCTACACATCTAGCTAGAACCATAGCAGATATAAAAACCAGATTTACTGAAAGGGGGCATAAAGCATCCAAAGTGGAAAAATCTTTGGAAAAGGAACCACTAATGGTGACTAGGCCAATAACTAAAGAGGATAAAATAACCTTTGTCAGCAAATACACCACTGCAAGTAAATTTATTAAACAAACCATGCAAAAACATTGGAAAATTCTTCAAACAGATCAGATATTAGGAAACATTTGTAAAGAAACACCGAGATTTGCCTACAAAAGAGGAGAGAATATCAAGGATATTCTCATTAAAGCAGATAAAAAAGAGCACTATGTGAGTGCACATTTTTTAAGTAACCCAAAAGCAGGCTGCTACAAGTGTTTTAATTGTTCGGTATGCAACAGTTTAATGACAGGCGATGTATTTTGTCATCCAAGAAGTGGTGCAAAATTTAAAATCAATAAGCGTATCACCTGCACTACCACACAAGTCATCTATATCATTAAATGTCCTTGTGGGCTTTTATATGTGGGTAAAACAAAAAGGAGTCTAAAAACCAGATTTATTGAGCATAAGAGCAGGATAAATAATAAATCGGAGAATACGGTTTTTATTGACCACTGTACAGACCACAACCACCCAGTCTCATCCCTTCGTGTAATGGGGATAGAACTAATACAAAGAAAGTCCACAGGATTCGATGTAGGTACACTTTTATTACAACGAGAGACATTCTGGACATACACGTTGGACACAGTTTATCCTAAAGGGCTAAATGACTACATATCCTACAACTGTTTTCTTGATAGGAGATAAAACTGTTTCTTATATGTTTCATATATGGCATGGCTGCTGTTGGTGAGAAGCCTTTTAAGTGAGTAAGGACTAAATAGATTGATAAGCATTCCATAAACTTTTAATAAATGTTTATTTTGCACATTTTAAATTGACACTGGAGCACACTATATACAGCTACCCCTGATCACATACTAAAGGATATTTATTGCAGGAAAAGAGAGAAAGAAAAAAAGCCCTATTTTCAGGACACATTAAGGACTACAAGATTCCAGAGATCTCACAGTGAAGAAACAGGACGCAGGAGCACCTCCCACATCGAAACGCAGAAGGATGGAGGGCTTACAGCTCATAGAGCGAACACACAGCCCCCACAGCAGTACGAGGGAAGGATAAACTACTCAGGCAAGAAGACTGACGTCACTGTAGATCGACGGGGCGACGATGACGATGCTGGAACGCATGGGCATGCGCAGAAGAGTCCCGTGACGTCACTGGAACGCACAGACCGGAAATGGACACAGGAACCGGAAATGAACTCTCATGGACTGTTTTGGCTATGCATGGAGATAGCACTGATCAGGGGAAGCGGACTGGGAGCAGCTGGGGTGATTATGTAACTGTTTTCACTTGTTTTTTCATTTGTTTGATTAATGTTGGAGGGTATATATACTAGGTAGACCCTCATTTGAGTATGCCTTGTCACTTGAAAAAGACCTGTTGGTCGAAACGTCGTGTGGCACAATAAATTCATTATCTTGAAATCCGTGTAGCGCTGGATCTCTCTCCTTTTTCCTCATTAATATATATCTGCCAGGGTCTCTGGTCCCTGTTTATTATAGAAAAACTATGCACTTAACGCAAAAAAAAATTGTTGTAGCAAAATGTGCAACAGTACATTCAAAATCCAAATAATGTTTTAATACATATAAAAAAAACAGTGCTTAGATTACAGAAAAAGATTATTACAAGAACATACAATTACAATAAATGCAGAACAGTTTCTTAAAATAACAGGATAAAACATAAAACAGAAATCCCTATACAGCACATTACCGTGTGTCATAGGTTTTTGCCCAGAGAGGTCACTGGCGTAAAAAGTTGAGAATTTACATGTCTGATCACAAACCCACCTCTGTTGAATTCTGATTTAATCACTCCAGGGAAAAACCTATATACCATTCTTCTCCCTTTGAAAACAATATAAGCCCATCGTAATCATCAATCAGTCACTTGGATGACATTTACGATTTTGAAAGAAAAAAACATTTTCTTCTGAGGTTAAAATTTGACTGGATACATAAAAGACCTGATAACTTTGTGTCCCTGATACTTAGACATACTTGAGTCATATCAATAGATAGAGACTAATTTTGATAGACTTGCCCCTAAATTTGAGTGACAAATGGATATCTGTTCCTTATTACCTGCTAGACCTGAAAGGTTTTGCATAATTTGATTTGATTAATTGTAACATTTACAAATATCTATCCAGTATACTTCCGAGTATGTGCCAGGTCCATGATATCTTCATATTTTTGAACGGTAGGGTTAGTCATGCCCACTGACACTCCGTAGAACCCTTCCAGGAATGCTTTGAAAGTTCCTTTAAACTGTCCTGTTTATGTTAGTGTCAGGAGAGCCACAATTTAATCCCATCTCTGACAAAACAAATGCCCTTATCGCTAGATTCTATCAGTCCTAAAACTATGCCTGGCCAAGGGTTTAACAGGCCATAAAACATTTCTTTGTATTATTAAAATCAAACTATAGCCACATTAACCACCAAATACCAGATTGATTAAAATACTTCATATTCCCCACCCTTCTCATTACAATGCTGTTTTAAGAGTATAGTTACTGTATATACAATCTAAAAATATATGCAACATTGTCCACATTTTAGTAGAATCAATAGGTAAGTAAACTGAATAACTACTGAAAAACTAAATGTTTGTGTCATTTATATGTGTCAGCCAACATGGTAAGTGGGCCATCCTCACACCAGAAGTACACATAATCTCTCATTTAGGAATTGGTTTAATACGGGATAATAGGTTTAATACTGGATAATATTCAGGAATACCTAATGGAAAACAAAATTATAGTCAGCATGGACTTATGAAGAATAGGTCTTGCCAAACTAACCTTATTTGTTTCTTTGAGGTGGTAAATAGGAATTTAGACCAGGGTAATGCAGTTGATTTGGTCTACTTAGATTTTGCAAAGGCTTTTGATACGATTCCACACAAGAGGTTGGTGTACAAAATAAAGCAAATTGGACTCAGTAAAAATATATGTACCTGGATTGAAAACTTGTTGAAGGATAGACAAAAGAGGGTTGTCTAAATGGAACTTTTTCAGGTTGGACTAAAGTTGTGAGTGGAGTACCTCTGGGATCGGTACTGTGACCCCTGCTTTTTAACTTGTTTATTAATGATCTTGAGGTTGGCATCGAGAGCAAAGTCTCCATCTTTGCTGATGACACTAAATTGTGTAAATTAGTAGAATCAGAGCAAGATGTAATTTTTCTCCAGTCGGACTTGGATAGACTGGAAACTTGGGCAGGTTAATGGCAGATGAGGTTTAATACAGATAACATTAAGGTTATGCATTTAGGAAGCAAGAATAAACAGGCGACTTACAAATTAAACGGGGATAAATTAGGGGAATCCTTGATGGAAAAGGATTTAGTAGTGCTTGTAGACAGCAGGCTTAGCAATAGTGCCCAAAGTCATGCAGTTGCTGCAAAGGCAAACAAGATCTTGCATTAAACGGGCAATTGATGTAAGGGAAGTAAACATAATGATGCCCCTTTATAAAGCATTAGTAAGACCACACCTTGAATATGGAGTACAGTTTTTGGACACCACTCCTTAGAAAAGACATTCTGGAACTAGAGAGAGTGCAGAGAAGAGCCACCATATTAATAAAGAGGATGGACAATCTAACTTATATGGGGATGCTAGCTAAATTAGATTTATTTACATTGGAAAAGAGGCATATAATAGGGTATATGATAACTATATACAAATATATTCAGGGACAGAAATAGGAGCTTTCAAAAGAACTATTCATCCCACGGGCAATACAAAGGACTCAGGGGCATCCCTTTAGTTTGGAGGAAAGGAAATTTCACTAGCAACAAAGGAAAGGGTTCTTTACAGTAAGGGCAGTTAAATGTGGAATTCATTACCCATGGAGACTGATGGCAGATACAATAGATATCTTCAAAAAAAGGTTGGACATATTTTTGGAAAGGAAAGGTATACAAGGATATACGAAATAAGTAAACATGGGACGGAAGTAATCTGATAATATTTGGAGTCGGTAAGAAATGTATTTTCCCCTTATGAGATATCATTGGATAATATGTCACTGGGGTTTTTTGTTTGCCTTCCTCTGGATCAATATACTGTAAGTACGGATATAGGATAAAGTATCTGTCATCCAAATTTAGCATAGGTTGAACTTGATGGACACGTCTTTTTTCAACCTCATCTACTATGTAATTATGTAACTAGTTTCAGAGGTTTGATAAATTGCACACGTATACTTGTGTAGTAATCAATGGCTTCTTCCTATTTATTTTCCTTATAAATGTTTCTGACACACATAAAATATATTTATTACATCAGATCATGACAGATCTGAGTTATACCAGTTAAAGTAGATGAACTAGTTCACCAGGAAGTCATTTAAGCCTCTTTATGTTGAAGAAGTCTTCCATATTTAAAATCAAGGTAGGCTAATTAAATAAATCAAATAAAACAATATGCAGAATCTCTAGTGGGCCACTTGTTTGACTAGAACCCCAAGATAAAAAAAGATGGCAAACAGAAGAAATGCAAAGTTAAATAAAAAATAAGTTCAGAATTAACTTAATATAAACTCGGGGTAAACTGAAAAAAACATAGAAATGGCCCCAGAAACAGGAATCCAAGGAAATCACAGCAAAGCGAACGATAAAAAAATATAAAAACAAGATAATAACTAAAAGCACATCAATAAAAAATATTAAATTACAATACAGTACTCTATAAGTAAATAATAAAAATGAATAGCATGAGGCTGCGGCCAGGCAGGGAACGGGTGCGCTGGCGCTCGTGCACTGTGCCCTGCTTGGCCTGGCGATTTGTGGCCGGCTAGGCGTGCGCTCGCCTGGGGGTGCGGCAATGACGTCACGGAGCTGGGCGAACCGCTCACGTGACACGCTTGCAAGCGGCAAATTCAAATTTGCTTGCTCTGAGCGCCGAGTGGATGTAGTCGCTTGCTCACACTGGCCACACACAATGCCGCAATGTGTTTCATCGCGGCCAGCGTGAGCGCGCATGCTCATCGCCACCCTGGACAAGGCCTAAGGCCTGGCACATAGTAAAATCAGCGTCGCTGAGGCGGGCTGAGCCGCGCTTAACAGATGCACAAAGCCCCTGCATCTGTAATCAGCGCGGCTATAGTTTCTCCCTCCGCATGCGTGCTGATGTGTACGGAGGCTGAGAAACTTCCTCGAAACAGGCAAGTTTGAAATTTGCCGCTCGGGGAAGCGGAGGAGCGGTCACGTGACCGCTCCCATCCAATGGGGCTGCAGCCGGCCCGGCATTTTAACTTCAGAGCCACCAGACCAGACAGAGGCAGCACAGAGGTGTGTGTGTGTATGTGTATGTATGTATGTGTGTGTGTGTGTGTGATGTGTGATGTATGTGTGTGTGTGATGTATGTGTGTGTGTGATGTATGTGTATGTGTGTGTGTGATGTGTGTGATGTGTGTGTATGAATATATTTATCAAAGTTGCACAATGTTAATAAATAATTTATTCTCACGTCTTTTTTTTAATTTTTTTAAATATTATATAATACACACACACACACACACACACACACACACACACACACACACACACACACACACACACACACACACACACACACACACACACACACACACACCACTTCAAAGTGACACACACACACACTGACAGCTACCAAGTGACACACACACACACACACAGTGATACCCGCCTCCCAAGCGCGCTTGCTGTCTCCACTGCCAGGACAGCAAAAAGCTCCTGGTAGAGCGAGCGGCAGCAAGCAACAGCACCAAAGTCTTTACTATGTCCCAGGCCTAAGAAACAATTCCTCTGCTGAGCAAGATGATGGAAACAGACCTGCTGCACCTTTCCACCAGAGGGCGCAAGGGGCTGGGGTGGGGGGGAGTCTGAAACGCTGAAGGATTTGGTAAGCACACTAAGACACAACATGGATTTGAATTGTGATTGCAATACTGCAGTTATATCTTTGTGCCAATTAAATGTTACCTATACCATGGAGGCTATCCCGTGCTTCCGTTTATAGATTGCATTTTCTTTCAAATGTGTTGTTAAAAAGATTTATCCAACACATATATTTTATTGTTTTTCATTAAAATTATTATTACTAGGCCATATACAATTCCCCTCATCATGCGCGCTGTTCTTCAACATTCGCTTTCAGGGCAGCAGTTTACTTGAGACTTACATCATAAAGTCCCATACCATCATTCGTCTTATTTTCTCGCCTTTCCCCGCACTTTCCCCTCTCTTTGTTTCTTCTTCATTCTATGGCATTATGCTGTGAATCCATCTTGCCCTTATTGCAAAGATTTTAGCCCCATTCAGATGAATTGAAGATAGCTCCACAACATATTAAGGGACTTATTCAATGGGGCAATTTATACGGAAATTGCCCGAATGGCTGATATAGTATAAGCCTCTGAATAATAACAATAATAATAGCATGTTCTTGTATAGCGCTGCTAGTTTTACGTAGCACTTTACAGAGACATTTTGCAGACACAGTCCCTGCCCCGTGGAGCTTACAATCTATGTTTTTGGTGCCTGAGGCATAGGGTGACAGTGACTTGCCCAAGGTCACAAGAGCCGACACCGGGAATCGAACCAGGCTCCCCTGCTTCAAACTCAGTGCCAGTCAGTGTCTTTACTCACGAATTGCTATATTTCTGGGCAATTCTATACAATTCGTCCAGCAGACATTATCAGAGCTAGGTAAATAGCTTATTTTGCAATTATGATAAAAAATGTCCCTGAGCCATTCAAGGGTTAAAATTCTTATCAGAACATTATCCAGTGGAAAGTGAATGCAGTAATTTAGTTAATGATGGATCAGCAGATAAAACAATCGTTAGGGCCATTAGCAGAGTTTCATATATATGGGCCTATATTTTCTTTAGAGTATTAATAGACCAGGGCTAGAAAGGGCATAGTGGAAGGAGGGTTACATCTTGTGACCTTGGTACGAATGGGCTGTTTGCTCTATATAAGACGTTGGTCACACTGAGGATGTTTTAAACTTTAGTCTTTGTTACATAGTTACATAGTAGAGGAGGTTGAAAAAAGACATGTCCATCAAGTTCAACTTGCAAGGGTATGCCTTGAAGTGTTGACATCTACATGAAATTACCTACCTTATATTATTCCATGATATTGTACTAGACTTTCCCTTCTATCACATAACAACACAAAATATATATATATATATGTATATATGTATATGTATATATATGTAGCATCTTCCCCCCCCCCCCCCTCTGGGAGAACTGACCTAGATGCTACAAGTGTGTGTGGTGCGTACCTGTTAGCTCAGGAGGGCTGAGAACAATCTGCGGTATATTGAGACCAAGGCAGGCTTAGTTCTTCACCTCTGATGTTCTTTCACAGAGCTGCGCGCCTCCAGCTGTAGTGGGCTCCAGGATATTCTGTGGTCAGTCCCCACCACTGCATTCTGATTCTCCCCTGCTCAACGACTGACACTCAAGCAGAGTAAAAAGGAACATGGAGCTTTACTGTAGACACATCCACTGCAGATCTTTTACACAGCGGATGCAGGTCCAGAGGAACACAGGTCCCTCTAGGTAGTGCAGGCCCGGTAGTGTGGGGCCATGAGTCTTGGTGTTCCCCAGGCCTAAGCCTGAGGTGGGCATGCTTTCCCCCGATGGGGAAGACTGATAGCCCTTGTGCTCTCTCCTCCTCCCAGCACAAGACTAAACTAAATTTGGCCACTCCTCTGATTAGGATTCCAGAAGGGGCGGGCTCATGATCTGTACCTATCCTGATAGGCTTACACAGGTCATGAGTCACCACCTCACTTCTGTCCATCACAGAGGAGGTTGCAGGGGGTGTAATACCCACAGATTAACCTGTTACTGCCCTGAACTTATTAGGGACTTGCATAACAGGGGAAAGATAGGTAGATGGGACTTACCCTGTTAAACTCTCCCCTGGGTGAAAACCCAACGTCCCCGCTTAGGACCCAAATGTTGGCACCAGCTGTCTGTCCTGATATCCTGCAGAACAACATAAGTCATACAGATAGACAGGACAGTACCTTCAACAGTATTTTACAACTAACTCCTATCATCCACTGACTACAGTGGTGACAATGACTACTCACCCTTCTACCAAGAGTGTAGTGGAAAGAACTATTTATAATACTGGCAGACATTTTGATTGCCCGTCCCTTAATACCTAACTCCGCTATAAGTACAGACAGGTCCCAGCAGAACCCATGACTAAACTAAATTTGGCCACTCCTCTGATTAGGATTCCAGAAGGGGCCGGGCTCATGATCTGTACCTATCCTGATAGGCTTACACAGGTCATGAGTCACCACCTCACTTCTGTCAATCATAGAGGAGGCTGCAGGGGTGTAATACCCACAGATTAACCTGTTACTGCCCTGAATTTATTAGGGACTTACATAACAGGGGAAAAGATAGGTAGATGGGACTTACCCTGTTATATACCCACACACACACACACACATTGACCCCCACTCTCTATTTTTTGTTTCCATAAATAATATTTTTGCTGAGTCTGACTTACTTGGAGTTAGTCTCACTCATTTTGATCAGCGGTGTGTCGCAGACTTTAATGCATCTTAGTCTTAAAAATATTACTACCATTACATTTTAGTTATTGGCCTCAGAAATCCTTACTTATACATAATGTTTAGGGTCCTTGAAAGTTAAAATAAGTGATCAATGTTGACAGCACTACAACTTTAAGAAAGCTTGAGGTACCTCAATGTGCTGTACTTACACTGACATAATTTGCTAATTGTTGAACATACAGAGA